>NW_025746093.1:62500-67500 GCF_021184085.1 Oncorhynchus gorbuscha
CAGTGTGTGTGTGTGTTTTTGCAGGCGATTGTGTTCTTTCGGCATATATGCAAATTCATACGTGTCTGTCTGTCCTGTATAGGAACAATATATCTCTCTCTAGCTGTGTATTATTCAATAGTCTGCCAGTGGTGAAGAGGAATATTACCCCAAGGCCCTTTGGTGCTCGTGTCGAATGTTGAATACACAGCATGTACATATATGAGTGGTGACTGGTGTGTTTACTGAGGTGTGTTGAGTAGTGACTGGTGTGTTTACTGAGGTGTGTTGAGTAGTGACTGGTGTGTTTACTGAGGTGTGTTGAGTAGTGACTGGTGTGTTTACTGAGGTGTGTTGAGTAGTGACTGGTGTGTTTACTGAGGTGTGTTGCTCGGAGTGAGAGCCTGAGAAAGCCTGAGGCGCGGTAACTGAAGAAAGCTTGAGTCAAACCTAAAAGACCTGAAGAGAGTCTTCTCTCGCAGCCAGGTCACACCACATCCACTGCAGTTATAGACGTTTGTCCAGGTCACACCAGATCGACTGCAGTATTAGACGTTTGTCCAGGTCACACCAGATCCACTACAGTATTAGACGTTTGTCCAGGTCACACCAAATCCACTGCAGTATTAGATGTTTGTCCAGGTCACACCAGATCCACTACATTATTAGACGTTTGTCCAGGTCACACCAGATCCACTACAGTATTAGACGTTTGTCCAGGTCACACCAGATCCACTGCAGTATTAGACGTTTGTCCAGGTCACACCAGATCCACTGCAGTATTAGACGTTTGTCCAGGTCACACCAGATCCACTACAGTATTAGACGTTTGTCCAGGTCACACCAGATCCACTGCAGTATTAGACGTTTGTCCAGGTCACACCAGAAGATGGGAAGAGAGGAAGAGAGGAAGGGCTTGATAAGGTGTTATAGATGGGAAGAGAGGAAGGGCTTGATAAGGTGTTATAGATGGGAATAGAGGAAGGGCTTGATAAGGTGTTATAGATGGGAAGAGAGGAAGGGCTTGATAAGGTGTTATAGATGGGAATAGAGGAAGGGCTTGATAAGGTGTTATAGATGGGAAGAGAGGAAGAGAGGAAGGGCTTGATAAGGTGTTATAGATGGGAAGAGAGGAAGGGCTTGATAAGGTGTTATAGATGGGAAGAGAGGAAGGGCTTGATACGGTGTTATAGATGGGAAGAGAGGAAGAGAGGAAGGGCTTGATAAGGTGTTATAGATGGGAACAGGGGAAGGGCTTGATAAGGTGTTATAGATGGGAAGAGAGGAAGGGCTTGATAAGGTGTTATAGATGGGAAGAGAGGAAGGGCTTGATAAGGTGTTATAGATGGGAAGAGAGGAAGGGCTTGATAAGGTGTTATAGATGGGAAGAGAGGAAGAGAGGAAGGGCTTGATAAGGTGTTATAGATGGGAACAGAGGAAGGGCTTGATAAGGTGTTATAGATGGGAAGAGAGGAAGGGCTTGATAAGGTGTTATGGATGGGAAGAGAGGAAGGGCTTGATACGGTGTTATAGATGGGAAGAGAGGAAGAGAGGAAGGGCTTGATAAGGTGTTATAGATGGGAACAGAGGAAGGGCTTGATAAGGTGTTATAGATGGGAAGAGAGGAAGGGCTTGATAAGGTGTTATAGATGGGAACAGAGGAAGAGAGGAAGGGCTTGATAAGGTGTTATAGATGGGAAGAGAGGAAGGGCTTGATAAGGTGTTATAGATGGGAACAGAGGAAGGGCTTGATAAGGTGTTATAGATGGGAAGAGAGGAAGAGAGGAAGGGCTTGATAAGGTGTTATAGATGGGAAGAGAGGAAGGGCTTGATAAGGTGTTATAGATGGGAAGAGAGGAAGGGCTTGATAAGGTGTTATAGATGGGAATAGAGGAAGAGAGGAAGGGCTTGATAAGGTGTTATAGATGGGAAGAGAGGAAGGGCTTGATAAGGTGTTATAGATGGGAAGAGAGGAAGGGCTTGATAAGGTGTTATAGATGGGAATAGAGGAAGGGCTTGATAAGGTGTTATAGATGGGAACAGAGGAAGGGCTTGATAAGGTGTTATAGATGGGAAGAGAGGAAGAGAGGAAGGGCTTGATAAGGTGTTATAGATGGGAAGAGAGGAAGGGCTTGATAAGGTGTTATAGATGGGAAGAGAGGAAGGGCTTGATAAGGTGTTATAGATGGGAATAGAGGAAGGGCTTGATAAGGTGTTATAGATGGGAAGAGAGGAAGGGCTTGATAAGGAGTTATAGATGGGAAGAGAGGAAGGGCTTGATAAGGTGTTATAGATGGGAAGATAAGAAGGGCTTGATAAGATGTTAAAGATGAGAAGAGAGGAAGGGCTTGATAAGGTGTTATAGATGGGAATAGAGGAAGGGCTTGATAAGGTGTTATAGATGGGAATGGAGGAAGGGCTTGATAAGGTGTTATAGATGGGAAGAGAGGAAGGGCTTGATAAGGTGTTATAGATGTGAAGAGAGGAAGGGCTTGATATGGTGTTATAGATGGGAAGAGAGGAAGAGAGGAAGGGCTTGATAAGGTGTTATAGATGGGAACAGAGGAAGGGCTTGATAAGGTGTTATAGATGGGAAGAGAGGAAGAGAGGAAGGGCTTGATAAGGTGTTATAGAAGGGAAGAGAGGAAGGGCTTGATAAGGTGTTATAGATGGGAAGAGAGGAAGGGCTTGATAAGGTGTTATAGATGGGAATAGAGGAAGAGAGGAAGGGCTTGATAAGGTGTTATAGATGGGAATAGAGGAAGGGCTTGATAAGGTGTTATAGATGGGAAGAGAGGAAGGGCTTGATAAGGTGTTATAGATGGGAAGAGAGGAAGGGCTTGATAAGGTGTTATAGATGGGAAGAGAGGAAGAGAGGAAGGGCTTGATAAGGTGTTATAGATGGGAAGAGAGGAAGGGCTTGATAAGGTGTTATAGATGGGAAGAGAGGAAGGGCTTGATAAGGTGTTATAGATGGGAAGAGAGGAAGGGCTTGATAAGGTGTTATAGATGGGAAGAGAGGAAGGGCTTGATAAGGAGTTATAGATGGGAAGAGAGGAAGGGCTTGATAAGGTGTTATAGATGGGAAGATAGGAAGGGCTTGATAAGGTGTTATAGATGGGAATAGAGGAAGGGCTTGATAAGGTGTTAACCACTCAATATGATTAGCTAAACATTAACCCTTACCTTAACCATCCAGATTGAATGGCCAAACTTGAGGGGAACGGCACCTCAGTACCTCCAGGCTCTGATCAGGCCTTACACCCAAACAAGGGCACTGCGTTCATCCACCTCTGGCCTGCTCGCCTCCCTACCACTGAGGAAGTACAGCTCCCGCTCAGCCCAGTCAAAACTGTTCGCTGCTCTGGCCCCCCAATGGTGGAACAAACTCCCTCACGACGCCAGGACAGCGGAGTCAATCACCACCTTCCGGAGACACCTGAAACCCCACCTCTTTAAGGAATACCTAGGATAGGATAAGTAATCCCTCTCACCCCCCCCTTTAAGATTTAGATGCACTATTGTAAAGTGACTGTTCCACTCGATGTCATAAGGTGAATGCACCAATTTGTAAGTCGCTCTGGATAAGAGCGTCTGCTAAATGACTTAAATGTAAATGTTAACCCTTACCTGAACCACTCAGAATGAATGGCTAAACTTAACCCTTACCTGAACCACTCAGAATGAATGGCTAAACTTAACCCTTACCTGAACCACTCAGAATGAATGGCTAAACTTAACCCTTACCTGAACCACTCAGAATGAATGGCTAAACTTAACCCTTACCTGAACCACTCAGAATGAATGGCTAAACTTAACCCTTACCTGAACCACTCAGAATGAATGGCTAAACTTAACCCTTACCTGAACCACTCAGAATGAATGGCTAAACTTAACCCTTACCTGAACCACTCAGAATGAATGGCTAAACTTAACCCTTACCTGAACCACTCAGAATGAATGGCTAAACTTAACCCTTACCTGAACCACTCAGAATGAATGGCTAAACTTAACCCTTACCTGAACCACTCAGAATGAATGGCTAAACTTAACCCTTACCTGAACCACTCAGAATGAATGGCTAAACTTAACCCTTACCTGAACCACTCAGAATGAATGGCTAAACTTAACCCTTACCTGAACCACTCAGAATGAATGGCTAAACTTGAAAATGGGTGGGTCACCTGCGGAACAGTTGAGCTAACGTAGGCTAATGTGATTAACATGAGGTTGAGTTAAGGTAGGCTAATGTGATTAACATGAGGTTGAGTTAACGTAGGCTAATGTGATTAACATGAGGTTGAGTTAACGTAGGCTCATGTGATTAGCATGAGGTTGAGTTAACGTAGGCTAATGCGATTAGCATGAGGTTGAGTTAACGTAGGCTAATGCGATTAGCATGAGGTTGAGTTAACGTAGGCTAATGCAATTAGTATGCGGTTGAGTTAACGTAGGCTAATGCGATTAGCATGAGGTTGAGTTAACGTAGGCTAATGCGATTAGCATGAGGTTGAGTTAACGTAGGCTAATGCGATTAGCATGAGGTTGAGTTAACGTAGGCTAATGCGATTAGCATGAGGTTGAGTTAACGTAGGCTAATGCGATTAGCATGAGGTTGAGTTAACGTAGGCTAATGCGATTAGCATGAGATTGAGTTAACGTAGGCTAATGCGATTAGCATGAGGTTGAGTTAACGTAGGCTAATGCGATTAGCATGAGGTTCAGTTAATGTAGGCTAATGCAATTAGCATGAGGTTGAGTTAACGTAGGCTAATGCAATTAGCATGAGGTTGAGTTAACGTAGGCTAATGCGATTAGCATGAGGTTGTAAGTAACAACAACATTTCCCAGGACATAGACATATCTGATACAGGCAGAACTCTTGAACTCTTTTGTCACATACACATGGTTAGCAGATGTTAATGCGAGTGTAGCGAAATGCTTGTGCTTCTAGTTCCTACAATGCAGTAATAACCAACGAGTAATCTAACTAACAATTCCACAACTACTGTCTTATACAC
>NW_025746093.1:72500-95000 GCF_021184085.1 Oncorhynchus gorbuscha
TATTCCATGTATATTCTATGTATATTCTATATGTATTCCATGTATATTCTATGTATATTCTATATGTATTCCATGTATACTCTATGTATATTCTATATGTATTCCATGTATATTCTATGTATATTCTATATGTATTCCATGTATATTCTATGTATATTCTATATGTATTCCATGTATATTCTATGTATATTCTATATGTATTCCATGTATGTTCTATATGTATTCCATGTATATTCTATATATATTCTATATGTATTCCATGTATGTTCTATGTATATTCTATATGTATTCCATGTATATTCTATGTATATTCTATATGTATTCCATGTATATTCTATGTATATTCTATATGTATTCCATGTATATTCTATGTATATTCTATATGTATTCCATGTATATTCTATGTATATTCTATATTTATTCCATGTATATTCTATGTATATTCTATATGTATTCCATGTATATTCTATATGTATTCCATCTATATTCCATGTATATTCTATGTATATTCTATATGTATTCCATGTATGTATATACTACCAACTATATACCACTATTACATACCACCATCTGTATACCACTATTACATACCACCATCTATATACCACTATTACATACCACCATCTATATACCACTATTACATACCACCATCTATATACCACTATTACATACCACCATCTATATACCACTATTACATACCACTATTACATACCACCATCTATATACCACTATTACATACCACCATCTATATACCACTATTACATACCACCATCTATATACCACTATTACATACCACTATTACATACCACCATCTATATACCACTATTACATACCACCATCTATATACCACTATTACATACCACCAGCTATATACCACTATTACATACCACCAATTATATACCACTATTACATACCACCATCTATATACCACTATTACATGCCACCATCTATATACCAATATTACATACCACCAATGATATACCACTATTACATACCACCAATTATATACAACTATTACATACCACCAAATATATACCACTATTATATACCACCAACTAACATCTATATATCACTATTACATACCACCATCTATATATCACTATTACATACCACCATCTATATACCACTATTATATACCACCATCTATATACCACTATTACATACCACCAACTATATACCACTATTACATACCACCAACGGTATACCACTATTATATACCACTATTACATACCACCATCTATATACCACTATTATATACCACCATCTATATACCACTATTACATACCACCAACGGTATACCACTATTATATACCACTATTACAAACCACCATCTATATACCACTATTACACTCCACCATCTATATACTACCAACTATATACCACTATCACATACCACCATCTATATACCACTATTACAAACCACCATCTATATACCACTATTACATAACACCATCTATATACCACTATTACATACCACTATTACATACCACCATCTATATACCACTATTACATACCACTATTACATACCACTATTATATACCACCATCTATATACCACTATTACATGCCACCATCTATATACCACTATTACATACCACTATTACATACCACTATTATATACCACCATATATATACCACTATTACATACCACCATCTATATACCACTATTACATACCACCATCTATATACCACTATTACACTCCACCATCTATATACTACCAACTATATACCACTATTACATACCACTATCTATATACCACTATTACAAACCACCATCTATATACCACTATTACATAACACCATCTATATACCACTATTACATACCACCATCTATATACCACTATTACATACCACCATCTATATACCACTATTACATACCACTATTACATACCACTATTATATACCACCATATATATACCACTATTACATACCACTATTACATACCAACATCTATATACCACTATTACAGACCACTATTACATACCACTATTATATACCACCATCTATATACCACTATTACATACCACTATTACATACCAACATCTATATACCACTATTACAGACCACTATTACATACCACTATTATATACCACCATCTATATACCACTATTACATACCACTATTACATACCACCATCTATATACCACTATTACATACCACTATTACATACCACCATCTATATACCACTATTACATACCACTATTATATACCACCATCTATATACCACTATTACATACCACTATTACATACCACCATCTATATACCACTATTACATGCCACCATCTATATACCACTATTACATACCACCAATTATATACAACTATTACATACCACCAAATATATACCACTATTATATACCACCAACTAACATCTATATATCACTATTACATACCACCATCTATATACCACTATTATATACCACCATCTATATACCACTATTACATACCACCAACTATATACCACTATTACATACCACCAACGGTATACCACTATTATATACCACCATCTATATACCACTATTACATACCACCAGCTATATACCACTATTACATACCACCATCTAACATCTATATACCATTATTATATACCACCATCTATATACCACTATTACAAACCACCATCTATATACCACTATTACACTCCACCATCTATATACTACCATCTATATACCACTATTACATACCACCATCTATATACCACTATTACAAACCACCATCTATATACCACTATTACATAACACCATCTATATACCACTATTACATACCACTATTACATACCACCATCTATATACCACTATTACATACCACTATTACATACCACTATTATATACCACCATCTATATACCACTATTACATACCAACATCTATATACCAATATTACAGACCACTATTACATACCACTATTATATACCACCATCTATATACCACTATTACATACCACTATTACATACCACCATCTATATACCACTATTACATACCACTATTACATACCACCATCTATATACCACTATTACATACCACTATTATATACCACCATCTATATACCACTATTACATACCACTATTACATACCACCATCTATATACCACTATTACATACCACTATTATATACCACTATTACATAACACCATCTATATACCACTATTACATACCACCATCTATATACCACTATTACATACCACCATCTATATACCACTATTACATACCACTATTATATACCACTATTACATACCACCATCTATATACCACTATTACATACCACCATCTATATACCACTATTACATAACACCATCTATATACCACTATTACATGCCACCATCTATATACCACTATTACATACCACCATCTATATACCACTATTACATACCACCATCTATATACCACTATTACATAACACCATCTATATACCACTATTACATACCACCATCTATATACCACTATTACATAACACCATCTATATACCACTATTACATACCACCATCTATATACCACTATTACATACCACTATTACATACCACCATCTATATACCACTATTACATACCACCATCTATATACCACTATTACATACCACTATTACATAACACCATCTATATACCACTATTACATACCACCATCTATATACCACTATTACACAACACCATCTATATACCACTATTACATACCACCATCTATATACCACTATTACATAACACCATCTATATACCACTATTACATACCACCATCTATATACCACTATTACATACCACCATCTATATACCACTATTACATACCACCATCTATATACCACTATTACATACCACCATCTATATACCACTATTACATACCACCATCTATATACCACTATTACATAACACCATCTATATACCACTATTACATACCACCAGCTATATACCACTATTACATACCACCAATTATATACCACTATTACATACCACCATCTATACACTACCATCTATATACCACTATTACAAACCACCATCTATATACCACTATTACATACCACCATCTATATACCACTATTACATACCACCAATTATATACCACTATTACATACCACCATCTATACACTACCATCTATATACCACTATTACAAACCACCATCTATATACCACTATTACATACCACCAACTATATACCACTATTACATACCACCATCTATATACCACTATTACATACCACCATCTAACATCTATATACCACTATTACATACCACCATCTATATACCACTATTACATACCACCAACGGTATACCACTATTACATACCACCATCTATATACCACTATTACATACCACCAGCTATATACCACTATTACATACCACCATCTACCATCTATATACCACTATTACATACCACCATCTATATCAAATCAAAATCAAATCAAATCAAATCAAAATCAAATCAAATCAAATCAAATCAAATTTATTTATATAGCCCTTCGTACATCAGCTGATATCTCAAAGTGCTGTACAGAAACCCAGCCTAAAACCCCAAACAGCAAACAATGCAGGTGTAAAAGCACGGTGGCTAGGAAAAACTCCCTAGAAAGGCCAAAACCTAGGAAGAAACCTAGAGAGGAACCGGGCTATGTGGGGTGGCCAGTCCTCTTCTGGCTGTGCCGGGTGGAGATTATAACAGAACGTGGCCAAGATGTTCAAATGTTCATAAATGACCAGCATGGTTGAATAATAGCAAGGCAGAACAGTTGAAACTGGAGCAGGAGCATGGCCAGGTGGACTGGGGACAGCAAGGAGTCCTCATGTCAGGTAGTCCTGGGACATGGTCCTAGGGCCCAGGCCAGTTGAAACTGGAGCAGCAGCATGGCCAGGTGGACTGGGGACAGCAAGGAGTCATCATGTCAGGTAGTCCTGGGGCATGGTTCTAGGGCTCAGGTCCTCCGAGAGAGAGAAAGAAGGAGAGAAGGAGAGAATTAGAGAACGCACACTTAGATTTACACAGGACACCGAATAGGACAGGAGAAGTACTCCAGATAAACAAACTGACCCTAGCCCCCGACACATAAACTACTGCAGCATAAATACTGGAGGCTGAGACAGGAGGGGTCAGGAGACACTGTGGCCCCATCCGAGGACACCCCCGGACAGGGCCAAACAGGAAGGATATAACCCCACCCACTTTGCCAAAGCACAGCCCCCACACCACTAGAGGGAAATCTACAACCACCAACTTACCATCCTGAGACAAGGCCGAGTATAGCCCACAAAGATCTCCGACACGGTACAACCCAAAGGGGGGAAACCCAGACAGGCCGACCACAACAGTGAATCAACCCACCCAGGTGACGCACCCCCCCAGGGACGGCACGAGAGAGCCCCAGCAAGCCAGTGACTCAGCCCCCGTAACAGGGTTAGAGGCAGAGAATCCCAGTGGAAAAAGGGGAACCGGCCAGGCAGAGACAGCAAGGGCGGTTCGTTGCTCCAGAGCCTTTCCGTTCACCTTCCCACTCCTGGGCCAGACTACACTCAATCATATGACCCACTGAAGAGATGAGTCTTCAGTAAAGACTTAAAGGTTGAGACCGAGTTTGCGTCTCTGACATGGGTAGGCAGACCGTTCCATAAAAATGGAGCTCTATAGGAGAAAGCCCTGCCTCCAGCTGTTTGCTTAGAAATTCTAGGGACAATTAGGAGGCTTGCGTCTTGTGACCGTAGCGTACGTATAGGTATGTACGGCAGGACCAAATCAGAGAGGTAGGTAGGAGCAAGCCCATGTAATGCTTTGTAGGTTAGCAGTAAAACCTTGAAATCAGCCCTTGCTTTGACAGGAAGCCAGTGTAGAGAGGCTAGCACTGGAGTAATATGATCAAATTTTTTGGTTCTAGTCAGGATTCTAGCAGCCGTATTTAGCACTAACTGAAGTTTATTTAGTGCTTTATCCGGGTAGCCGGAAAATAGAGCATTGCAGTAGTCTAACCTAGAAGTGACAAAAGCATGGATTAATTTTTCTGCATCATTTTTGGACAGAAAGTTTCTGATTTTTGCAATGTTACGTAGATGGAAAAAAGCTGTCCTCGAAATGGTCTTGATATGTTCTTCAAAAGAGAGATCAGGGTCCAGAGTAACGCCGAGGTCCTTCACAGTTTTATTTGAGACGACTGTACAACCATTAAGATTAATTGTCAGATTCAACAGAAGATCTCTTTGTTTCTTGGGACCTAGAACAAGCATCTCTGTTTTGTCCGAGTTTAATAGTAGAAAGTTTGCAGCCATCCACTTCCTTATGTCTGAAACACATGCTTCTAGCGAGGGCAATTTTGGTGCTTCACCGTGTTTCATTGAAATGTACAGCTGTGTGTCATCCGCATAGCAGTGAAAGTTTACATTATGTTTTCGAATAACATCCCCAAGAGGTAAAATATATAGTGAAAACAATAGTGGTCCTAAAACAGAACCTTGAGGAACACCGAAATGTACAGTTGATTTGTCAGAGGACAAACCATTCACAGCGACAAACTGATATCTTTCCGACAGATAAGACCTAAACCAGGCCAGAACATGTCCGTGTAGACCAATTTGGGTTTCCAATCTCTCCAAAAGAATGTGGTGATCGATGGTATCAAAAGCAGCACTAAGGTCTAGGAGCACGAGGACAGATGCAGAGCCTCGGTCCGATGCCATCAAAATGTCATTTACCACCTTCACAAGTGCCGTCTCAGTGCTATGATGGGGTCTAAAACCAGACTGAAGCATTTCGTATACATTGTTTGTCTTCAGGAAGGCAGTGAGTTGCTGCGCAACAGCCTTCTCTAAAATCTTTGAGAGGAATGGAAGATTTGATATAGGCCGATAGTTTTTTATATTTTCTGGGTCAAGGTTTGGCTTTTTCAAGAGAGGCTTTATTACTGCCACTTTTAGTGAGTTTGGTACACATCCAGTGGATAGAGAGCCGTTTATTATGTTCAACATAGGAGGGCCAAGCACAGGAAGCAGCTCTTTCAGTAGTTTAGTTGGAATAGGGTCCAGTATACAGCTTGAAGGTTTAGAGGCCATGATTATTTTCATCATTGTGTCAAGAGATATAGTACTAAAACACTTGAGCGTCTCTCTTGATCCTAGGTCCTGGCAGAGTTGTGCAGACTCAGGACAACTGAGGTTTGGAGGAATACGCAGGTTTAAAGAGGAGTCCGTAATTTGCTTTCTAATAATCATAATCTTTTCCTCAAAGAAGTTCATGAATTTATCACTGCTAAAGTGCAAGTCATCCTCTCTTGGGGAATGCTGCTTTTTAGTTAGCTTTGCCACAGTATCAAAAAGGAATTTCGGATTGTTCTTATTTTCCTCAATTAAGTTAGAAAAATAGGACGATCGAGCAGCAGTAAGGGCTCTTCGGTACTGCACGGTACCATCCTTCCAAGCTAGTCGGAAGACTTCCAGTTTGGTGTGGCGCCATTTCCGTTCCAATTTTCTGGAAGCTTGCTTCAGAGCTCGGGTATTTTCTGTGTACCATGGAGCTAGTTTCTTATGAGACATTTTTTTAGTTTTTAGGGGTGCAACTGCATCTAGGGTATTGCGCAAGGTTAAATTGAGATCCTCAGTTAGGTGGTTAACGGATTTTTGTCCTCTGGCGTCCTTGGGTAGGCAGAGGGAGTCTGGGAGGGCATCAAGGAATCTTTGTGTTGTCTGTGAATTTATAGCACGACTTTTGATGTTCCTTGGTTGGGGTCTGAGCAGATTATTTGTTGCAATTGCAAACGTAATAAAATGGTGGTCTGATAGTCCAGGATTATGAGGAAAAACATTAAGATCCACAACATTTATTCCATGGGACAAAACTAGGTCCAGCGTATGACTGTGAGAGTGAGTGGGTCCAGAGACATGTTGGACAAAACCCACTGAGTCGATGATGGCTCCAAAAGCCTTTTGGAGTGGGTCTGTGGACTTTTCCATGTGAATATTAAAGTCACCAAAGATTAGAATATTATCTGCAATGACTACAAGGTCTGATAGGAATTCAGGGAACTCAGTGAGAAACGCTGTATATGGCCCAGGAGGCCTGTAAACAGTAGCTATAAAAAGTGATTGAGTAGGCTGCATAGATTTCATGACTAGAAGCTCAAAAGACGAAAACGTCATTTTCTTTTTTGTAAATTGAAATTTGCTATCATAAATGTTAGCAACACCTCCGCCTTTGCGGGATGCACGGGGATATGGTCACTAGTGTAGCCAGGAGGTGAGGCCTCATTTAACACAGTAAATTCATCAGGCTTAAGCCATGTTTCAGTCAGGCCAATCACATCAAGATTATGATCAGTGATTAGTTCATTGACTATAATTGCCTTTGAAGTAAGGGATCTAACATTAAGTAGCCCTATTTTGAGATGTGAGGTATCATGATCTCTTTCAGTAATGACAGGAATGGAGGTGGTCTTTATCCTAGTGAGATTGCTAAGGCAAACACCGCCATGTTTAGTTTTGCCCAACCCAGGTCGAGGCACAGACACGGTCTCAATGGTGATAGCTAAGCTGACTACACTAACTATGCTAGTGGCAGACTCCACTATGCTGGCAGGCTGGCTAATAGCCTGCTGCCTGGCCTGCACCCTATTTCATTGTGGAGCTAGAGGAGTTAGAGCCCTGTCTATGTTGGCAGATAAGATGAGAGCACCCCTCCAGCTAGGATGGAGTCCGTCACTCCTCAGCAGGTCAGGCTTGGTCCTGTTTGTGGGCGAGTCCCAGAAAGAGGGCCAATTATCTACAAATTCTATCTTTTGGGAGGGGCAGAAAACAGTTTTCAACCAGCGATTGAGTTGTGAGACTCTGCTGTAGAGCTCATCACTCCCCCTAACTGGGAGGGGGCCAGAGACAATTACTCGATGCCGACACATCTTTCTAGCTGATATGCACGCAGAAGCTATGTTGCGCTTGGTGATCTCTGACTGTTTCATCCTAACATCGTTGGTGCCGACGTGGATAACAATATCTCTATACTCTCTACACTCGCCAGTTTTAGCTTTAGCCAGCACCATCTTCAGATTAGCCTTAACGTCGGTAGCCCTGCCCCCGGGTAAACAGTGTATGATCGCTGGATGATTCGCTTTAAGTCTAATACTGCGGGTAATGGAGTCGCCAATGACTAGAGTTTTCAATTTGTCAGAGCTAATGGTGGGAAGCTTCGGCGTCTCAGACCCCGTAACGGGAGGAGTAGAGACCAGAGAAGACTCGGCCTCTGACACCGACCCGCTGCTTAATGGGGAGAACCGGTTGAAAGTTTCTGTCTGCTGAATGAGCGACACCGGTTGAGCGTTCCTACAGCATTTCCTACCAGAAACCGTGAGAAAGTTGTCCGGCTGCGGGGACTGTGCCAGGGGATTTATACTACTATCTGTACTTACTGGTGGCACAGACGCTGTTTCATCCTTTCCTACACTGAAATTACCCTTGCCTAACGATTGCGTCTGAAGCTGGGCTTGCAGTACAGCTATCCTCGCCGTAAGGCGAGCACAGCGGCTGCAATTAGAAGGCATCATGTTAATGTTACTACTTAGCTTCGGCTGTTGGAGGTCCTGACGAATCGTGTCCAGATAAAGCGTCCGGAGTGAAAAAGTCGAGGAAAAAATAAATATATGAACGGTAATTAAAAAGTGAAACCCGTAAAGTTGTCAGGTAGCAAAATAGGTTGGCAACAAAACGCACAGCAATTTATAGTGTTTCCTGTACCCACCAGTGGCTGTTATATAGTGTTTCCTGTTTCCTGTACCCACCAGTGGCTGTCATATAGTGTTTCCTCCAATATTACATACCACCATCTATATACCACTATTATATACCACCATCTATATACCACTATTACAAACCACCATCTATATACCAATATTACACTCCACCATCTATATACTACCATCTATATACCACTATTACATACCACCAATTATATACCACTATTACATACCACCATCTATATACCACTATTACATGCCACCATCTATATACCACTATTACATACCACCAATTATATACAACTATTACATACCACCATCTATACACTACCAATTATATACCACTATTACATACCACCATCTATATACCACTATTACATGCCACCATCTATATACCACTATTACATACCACCAATTATATACAACTATTACATACCACCATCTATACACTACCAATTATATACCACGATTACATACCACCATCTATATACCACTATTACATACCACCATCTATATACCACTATTATATACCACCATCTATATACCACTATTATATACCACCATCTATATACCACTATTATATACCACCATCTATATACCACTATTACATACCACCATCTATACACTACCAATTATATACCACTATTACATACCACCATCTATATACCACTATTACATGCCACCATCTATATACCACTATTACATACCACCAATTATATACAACTATTACATACCACCAAATATATACCACTATTATATACCACCAACTAACATCTATATATCACTATTACATACCACCATCTATATACCACTATTATATACCACCATCTATATACCACTATTACATACCACCAACTATATACCACTATTACATACCACCAACGGTATACCACTATTATATACCACCATCTATATACCACTATTACATACCACCAGCTATATACCACTATTACATACCACCATCTAACATCTATATACCATTATTATATACCACCATCTACCATCTATATACCACTATTATATACCACCATCTATATACCACTATTACAAACCACCATCTATATACCACTATTACACTCCACCATCTATATACTACCAACTATATACCACTATTACATACCACCATCTATATACCACTATTACAAACCACCATCTATATACCACTATTACATAACACCATCTATATACCACTATTACATACCACTATTACATACCACCATCTATATACCACTATTACATACCACTATTACATACCACTATTATATACCACCATCTATATACCACTATTACATACCACCATCTATATACCACTATTACAGACCACTATTACATACCACTATTATATACCACCATCTATATACCACTATTACATACCACTATTACATACCACCATCTATATACCACTATTACATACCACTATTACATACCACCATCTATATACCACTATTACATACCACTATTATATACCACCATCTATATACCACTATTACATACCACTATTACATACCACCATCTATATACCACTATTACATACCACTATTATATACCACTATTACATAACACCATCTATATACCACTATTACATACCACCATCTATATACCACTATTACATACCACCATCTATATACCACTATTACATACCACTATTATATACCACTATTACATACCACCATCTATATACCACTATTACATACCACCATCTATATACCACTATTACATAACACCATCTATATACCACTATTACATGCCACCATCTATATACCACTATTACATACCACCATCTATATACCACTATTACATACCACCATCTATATACCACTATTACATAACACCATCTATATACCACTATTACATACCACCATCTATATACCACTATTACATAACACCATCTATATACCACTATTACATACCACCATCTATATACCACTATTACATACCACTATTACATACCACCATCTATATACCACTATTACATACCACCATCTATATACCACTATTACATACCACTATTACATAACACCATCTATATACCACTATTACATACCACCATCTATATACCACTATTACACAACACCATCTATATACCACTATTACATACCACCATCTATATACCACTATTACATAACACCATCTATATACCACTATTACATACCACCATCTATATACCACTATTACATACCACCATCTATATACCACTATTACATACCACCATCTATATACCACTATTACATACCACCATCTATATACCACTATTACATACCACCATCTATATACCACTATTACATAACACCATCTATATACCACTATTACATACCACCAGCTATATACCACTATTACATACCACCAATTATATACCACTATTACATACCACCATCTATACACTACCATCTATATACCACTATTACAAACCACCATCTATATACCACTATTACATACCACCATCTATATACCACTATTACATACCACCAATTATATACCACTATTACATACCACCATCTATACACTACCATCTATATACCACTATTACAAACCACCATCTATATACCACTATTACATACCACCAACCATATACCACTATTACATACCACCATCTATATACCACTATTACATACCACCATCTATATACCACTATTACATACCACCATCTATATACCACTATTACATACCACCATCTAACATCTATATACCACTATTACATACCACCAATTATATACAACTATTACATAACACCAAATATATACCACTATTATATACCACCAACTAACATCTATATATCACTATTACATACCACCATCTATATACCACTATTATATACCACCATCTATATACCACTATTACATACCACCAACTATATACCACTATTACATACCACCATCTATATACCACTATTACATACCACCATCTATATACCACTATTACATACCACCATCTATATACCACTATTACATACCACCATCTAACATCTATATACCACTATTACATACCACCATCTATATACCACTATTACATACCACCAACGGTATACCACTATTATATACCACCATCTATATACCACTATTACATACCACCAGCTATATACCACTATTACATACCACCATCTACCATCTATATACCACTATTACATACCACCATCTATATACCAATATTACATACCACCATCTATATACCACTATTATATACCACCATCTATATACCACTATTACAAACCACCATCTATATACCAATATTACACTCCACCATCTATATACTACCATCTATATACCACTATTACATACCACCAATTATATACCACTATTACATACCACCATCTATATACCACTATTACATGCCACCATCTATATACCACTATTACATACCACCAATTATATACAACTATTACATACCACCATCTATACACTGCCAATTATATACCACTATTACATACCACCATCTATATACCACTATTACATGCCACCATCTATATACCACTATTACATACCACCAATTATATACAACTATTACATACCACCATCTATACACTACCAATTATATACCACGATTACATACCACCATCTATATACCACTATTACATACCACCATCTATATACCACTATTATATACCACCATCTATATACCACTATTATATACCACCATCTATATACCACTATTATATACCACCATCTATATACCACTATTACATACCACCATCTATACACTACCAATTATATACCACTATTACATACCACCATCTATATACCACTATTACATACCACCATCTATATACCACTATTACATACCACCATCTATATACCACTATTATATACCACCATCTATATACCACTATTACATACCACCATCTATACACTACCAATTATATACCACTATTACATACCACCATCTATATACCACTATTATATACCACCATCTATATACCACTATTACAAACCACCATCTATATACCACTATTACACTCCACCATCTATATACTACCATCTATATACCACTATTACATACCACCAATTAAATACAACTATTACATACCACCAAATATATACCACTATTATATACCACCAACTAACATCTATATATCACTATTACATACCACCATCTATATACCACTATTATATACCACCATCTATATACCACTATTACATACCACTATTACATACCACCATCTATATACCACTATTACACTCCACCATCTATATACTACCATCTATATACCACTATTACATACCACCAATTAAATACAACTATTACATACCACCAAATATATACCACTATTATATACCACCAACTAACATCTATATATCACTATTACATACCACCATCTATATACCACTATTACATACCACCATCTATATACCACTATTACACTCCACCATCTATATACTACCAACTATATACCACTATTACATACCACCATCTATATACCACTATTACAAACCACCATCTATATACCACTATTACATAACACCATCTATATACCACTATTACATACCACTATTACATACCAACATCTATATTCCACTATTACATACCACCATCTACCATCTATATACCACTATTACATACCACCATCTATATACCACTATTACATACCACCATCTATATACCACTATTACATACCACCATCTATATACCACTATTACATACCACCATCTACCATCTATATACCACTATTACATACCACCATCTACCATCTATATACCACTATTACATACCACCATCTACCATCTATATACCACTATTACATGCCACCATCTATATACCACTATTACATACCACTATTACATACCACCATCTATATACCACTATTACAGACCACTATTACATAACACCATCTATATACCACTATTACATACCACCATCTATATACCACTATTACATACCACTATTACATACCACCATCTATATACCACTATTACAGACCACTATTACATAACACCATCTATATACCACTATTACATACCACCATCTATATATCACTATTACATAACACCATCTATATACCACTATTACATACCACCATCTATATACCACTATTACATAACACCATCTATATACCACTATTACATACCACTATTACATACCACCATCTATATACCACTATTACATAACACCATCTATATACCACTATTACATACCACTATTACATACCACCATCTATATACCACTATTATATGCCACCATCTATATACCACTATTACATACCACCATCTATATACCACTATTACATACCACCATCTATATACCACTATTACATAACACCATCTATATACCACTATTACATAACACCATCTATATACCACTATTACATAACACCATCTATATACCACTATTACATACCACCATCTATATACCACTATTACATACCACCATCTATATACCACTATTACATACCACTATTACATACCACCATCTATATACCACTATTACATACCACCATCTATATACCACTATTACATACCACTATTACAAACCAACATCTATATACCACTATTACACTCCACCATCTATATACTACCAACTATATACCACTATTACATACCACCATCTATATACCACTATTACATACCACCATATATATACCACTATTGCATACCACCATCTATATACCACTATTACAAACCACCATCTATATACCACTATTACACTCCACCATCTATATACTACCAACTATATACCACTATTACATACCACCATCTATATACCACTATTACAAACCAACATCTATATACCACTATTACATACCACTATTACAAACCAACATCTATATACCACTATTACATACCACTATTACATACCACCATCTATATACCACTATTATATACCACCATCTATATACCACTATTACATACCACCATCTATATACCACTATTACAAACCAATATCTATATACCACTATTACATACCACTATTACAAACCAACATCTATATACCACTATTACATACCACTATTACATACCACCATCTATATACCACTATTATATACCACCATCTATATACCACTATTATATACCACCATCTATATACCACTATTACACTCCACCATCTATATACCACTATTACATACCACCATATCTATACCACTATTACATACCACCATCTATATACCACTATTACATACCACCATATCTATACCACTATTACATACCACCATCTATATACCACTCAGCTGTCAATCGTTGTCTCTGATTGAGAACCATACTTAGGTAGCCTGTGTTCCCGCTATGATTTGTGGGTAGTTGTTTTCTGTTCAGTGTATGTCACCTGTTTCCTTTCTTCCTTTCACTTTGTTATTTTGTTTCGTGTGTTCAGTCTAATAAATGAACATGGACACTTACCACGCCGCATATTGGTCCGATCCTTCCTACTCCTCCTCAGACGACGAAGAGATTTGTTACACTCAGTTTTGTCTTAAATCTACCTGAACATCTTTGGCACGAACTGAAAATGTTTGTCCTGATCCACAACCAATTTGACAGAGCTTGATGAATTTTGAAAAGAACAATGAG
The DNA here is from genome assembly GCF_021184085.1 of Oncorhynchus gorbuscha. Lineage (NCBI taxonomy): Eukaryota > Metazoa > Chordata > Actinopteri > Salmoniformes > Salmonidae > Oncorhynchus > Oncorhynchus gorbuscha. The sequence goes on from NW_025746093.1 coordinate 88,671, forward strand.
CAAATGTTGCACAATCCAGCTGTGTTAAAGCTCTTAGAGATTTACCCAGAAACACTCACAGCTGTAATTACTGCCAAATGTGCTGCAAATAAATTATGGACACATCGGTGTGAATATTTACGTAAAGGAGATGTTTCTCTATTTCATTTGAAATAAATGCTGGGTGAGAGAAAAAATGTGAGATAAATAGGTGAGAGAATATGATGAGAGATGGGTGAGAGAATATGGGTGAGAGAAATGGGTGAGATAAATAGGTGAGAGAATATGATGAGAGATGGGTGAGAGAATATGGGTGAGAGAAAATGGGTGAGAGGAAATGGGTGAGAGAATATGGGTGAGATAATATGGGTGAGAGATGGGTGAGATAATATGGGTGAGAGAGTATGGGTGAGAGAAATGGGTGAGATAATATGGGTGAGAGATTATGGGTGAGAGAAATGGTTGAGATAATATGGGTGAGAGAGTATGGGTGAGATAATATGGGTGAGAGGGTATGGGTGAGAGAAAATGGGTGAGAGAAAATGGTGAGAGAATATGGGTGAGAGAATATGGGTGAGAGAATATGGGTGAGAGAAAATGGGTGAGAGAATATGGGTGAGAGAATATGGGTGAGAGAATATGGGTGAGATAATATGGGTAAGAGATTATGGGTGAGAGAAATGGGTGAGATAATATGGGTGAGAGAATATGGGTGATAGAATATGGGTGAGAGAAATGGGTGAGATAATATGGGTGAGAGGGTATGGGTGAGAGTAAATGGGTGAAAGAAAATGGTGAGAGAATATGGGTGAGAGAATATGGGTGAGAGAATATGGGTGAGAGAATATGGGTGAGAGAAATGGGTGAGAGAATATGGGTGAGAGAATATGGGTGAGAGAAATGGATGAGATAATATGGGCGAGAGAGTATGGGTGAGAGATTATGGGGGAGAGAGTATTACATTTACATTTAAGTCATTTAGCAGACGCTCTTATCCAGAGCGACAGTATGGGTGAGAGAAGATGGGTGAGAGAGTATGGGTGAGAGAAATGGGTGATAGAAAATGGGCTTAATTGAGCTTTTAGTGTAAGGGAATAACACTAGTAGTTACTAGGGTAACGGCTGAGGTTAGAGATTGTGGGTTGAAGTTCTACTTGTGGCCAGAAAGTACCATAGTTAGAGTATCATTTTAGTACGGCAAGATAGTGACCTTATCCTTGTCGTTTAAAAAGCTGAGATGAGTATTTCTCAATGCTGAACCAATCTTTTCCTGGGAGGGTGGGGGGGTTGGGGGGTCGTGGTCTGACTGGCGATGTCTGCTCTCCTTTAATGTGAAGTGGCAGAAAGAAGATGGCATTCCCTCTCTTCCTAGGGGATGTGGGGATGGATGAAGGGAGTGAGGGAAAGAGGAGCGGAAGGGAGGAGGGGAAGGGAGGAGGGGAAGGGGAAGGGAGGAGGGAGAGTGGAGGGGAAGGGAGGAGGGAAAGGGGGGAGGATAAGGGATGAGGGGAAGGGAGGAGGGGAAGGGGAAGGGAGGAAGGAAAGAGGAGGTGAAGGGGAAGGGAGGAGGGAAAGAGGAGGGGAAGGGAGGAGGGGAAGGGAGGAGGGGAAGGGGAAGGGAGGAGGGGAAGGGAGGAGGGGAAGGGGAAGGGAGGAAGGAAAGAGTAGGTGAAGGGGAAGGGAGGAGGGAAAGAGGAGGGGAAGGGGAAGGGAGGAGGGAAAGAGGAGGGGAAGGGAGGAGGGAAAGGTAGGAGGAGAAGGGAGGAGGGGAAGGGAGGAGGGGAAGGGGAAGGGAGGAAGGAAAGAGTAGGTGAAGGGGAAGGGAGGAGGGAAAGAGGAGGGGAAGGGAGGAGGGAGAGGGAGGAGGGAAAGGGAGGAGGGAAAGAGGAGGAGGGATAGAGGAGGGGAAGGGAGGAGGGAAAGGGAGGAGGGAAAGGGGAAGGGAGGAGGGAAAGTGGAGGGGAAGGGAGGAGGGAAAGGGGGAGGAGAAGGGAGGAGGGGAAGGGAGGAGGGGAAGGGGAAGGGAGGAAGGAAAGAGTAGGTGAAGGGGAAGGGAGGAGGGAAAGAGGAGGGGAAGGGAGGAGGGAGAGGGAGGAGGGAAAGGGAGGAGGGAAAGAGGAGGAGGGATAGAGGAGGGGAAGGGAGGAGGGAAAGGGAGGAGGGAAAGGGGAAGGGAGGAGGGAAAGTGGAGGGGAAGGGAGGAGGGAAAGGGGGAGGAGAAGGGAGGAGGGGAAGGGAGGAGGGGAAGGGGAAGGGAGGAAGGAAAGAGGAGGTGAAGGGGAAGGGAGGAGGGAAAGAGGAGGGGAAGGGAGGAGGGGAAGGGGAAGGGAGGAGGGAAAGTGGAGGGGAAGGGAGGAGGAAAGGGGGAGGAGAAGGGAGGAGGGGAAGGGAGGAGGGGAAGGGGAATGGAGGAAGGAAAGAGGAGGTGAAGGGGAAGGGAGGAGGGAAAGAGGAAGGGAAGGGAGGAGGGAAAGGGAGGAGGGAAAGGGAGGAGGGAAAGGGAGGAGGGAAAGAGGAGGAGGGGAAGGAGGAGGGAAAGGGAGGAGGGAAAGGGAGGGGAAGGGTGGAGGGGAAGGGAGGAGGGAAAGAGGAGGGGAAGGGAGGAAGGGAAGGGAGGAGGGGAAGGGAGGAAGGGAAGGGAGGAGGGGAAGGGAGGAGGGGAAGGGAGGAAGGGAAGGGAGGAGGGAAAGAGGGGGGAAGGGTGGAGGGGAAGGGAGGAGGGGAAGGGAGGAAGGGAAGGGAGGAGGGGAAGGGAGGAAGGGAAAGGAGGAGGGGAAGGGAGGAAGGGAAGGGAGGAGGGGCAGTTATTTGACAAGATATGAATAATCTCTTTCCCTCCTTTTCTCTTCTTTCTTCCTTTTCCAATTCTCTTTCTCCATATTTGGCTCCCTTTCAAAATGGCCTCATTATTTATGTACTTCTTTCTCGCTCCTTCTCTCCCCTCTCCCCTTCCCCAGTCCACATCCTCCTCTTCCCTCTTCTCCATCTCCCCTCTACCCCCTCCCTCCTCCCCCACCTCCCTCCCTCCCCCTCCCCCAACTCCCTCCCTCCCTAATAGAAATGTGAATGACAAGGATCTAGCATCTCCCCTCCCTCCCTCCCTCCTCCCTCCCTCCCTCCTCCCTCCCTCCCTCCCTCCCTCCCTCCCTCCCTCCCTCCCTCCCTCCCTCCCTCCCTCCCTCCCTAATAGAAATGTGAATGACAAGGACTCTAGCATCTCCCCCCTCCCCTCCCTCCCTACCCCCTCCCCCAACTCCCTCCCTCCCTCCTCTCAATAGAAATGTGAATGACAAGGACTCTAGCATCTAGGAATTGACCCAGATATGGAAGCCACATACCAACTCCTGTGAGTGTAGGTTTCTACTGTACAGTGAGGCCTGTGTGTGTGTGTGTGTGTGTGTGTGTGTGTGTGTGTGTGTGTGTGTGTGTGTGTGTGTGTGTGTGTGTGTGTGTGTGTGTGTGTGTGTGTGTGTGTGTGTGTGTGTGTGTGTGTGTGTGTGTGTGTGTGTGTGTGTGTGTGTGTGTGTGTGTGTGTAGAACTGTGTGACTGTGCATGTGAATTCATGCATGCAGGTGCATGCAGGTGTATTTGTGTGTGTGTAATAACCAGATAGAATAACAAGATAGAATAACTAGATAGAATAACTAGATAGAATTACCAGATAGAATAACCAGATAGAATAACTAGATAGAATAACTAGATAGAATAACCAGATAGAATAACTAGATAGAATAACCAGATAGAATAACCAGATAGAATAACCAGATAGAATAACCAGATAGAATAACTAGATAGAATAACCAGATAGAATAACTAGATAGAATAACCAGATAGAATAACCAGATAGAATAACCAGATAGAATAACTAGATAGAATAACCAGATAGAATAACCAGATAGAATAACTAGATAGAATAACCAGATAGAATAACCAGATAGAATAACCAGATAGAATAACCAGATAGAATAACTAGATAGAATAACCAGATAGAATAACCAGATAGAATAACCAGATAGAATAACCAGATAGAATAACCAGATAGAATAACTAGATAGAATAACCAGATAGAATAACCAGATAGAATAACTAGATAGAATAACCAGATAGAATAACCAGATAGAATAACCAGATAGAATAACTAGATAGAATAACTAGATAGAATAACCAGATAGAATAACCAGATAGAATAACCAGATAGAATAACCAGATAGAATAACCAGATAGAATAACTAGATAGAATAACCAGATAGAATAACCAGATAGAATAACCAGATAGAATAACCAGATAGAATAACCAGATAGAATAACCAGATAGAATAACTAGATAGAATAACCAGATAGAATAACCAGATAGAATAACCAGATAGAATAACCAGATAGAATAACTAGATAGAATAACTAGATAGAATAACTAGATAGAATAACTAGATAGAATAACTAGATAGAATAACCAGATAGAATAACCAGATAGAATAACCAGATAGAATAACCAGATAGAATAACTAGATAGAATAACCAGATAGAATAACTAGATAGAATAACTAGATAGAATAACCAGATAGAATAACCAGATAGAATAACCAGATAGAATAACCAGATAGAATAACCAGATAGAATAACCAGATAGAATAACCAGATAGAATAACCAGATAGAATAACTAGATAGAATAACCAGATAGATTAACCAGATAGAATAACCAGATAGAATAACCAGATAGAATAACCAGATAGAATAACCAGATAGAATAACAAGATGGAATAACAAGTTACATTACATTTGAACAACATAAAAATCCCAGGCATCATAACTCATTATAAATTCATTCAAAACTATTGCGGACCTCGGTGAACTAATTTATCTTCAGGGTTTTAAAAACCGCTCTAGTGGCACCAGGAAATCCTGATGTAATGAACTTTACAAGTGATTCCATAAATAAATGTGTAGCCTTTAAAACTAAATGTGGATGTAGAGACCAGATGAATCTGCAGAGTGAACCAACCTTGTGAACTGGTTTCTCCTGTTTGTCTGAGTCAGTCAGTCAGTAGCTGGTATAGTAGAGATCTGTAAACACAAAGGCAGTAATGAAAGTGACCTACGGGACTTTAATAATGAGGACCAGACAACCTTTCAGAACAAGATGCTGTGATGCGTCTTATACCCATCACCTGGGGTAACGTGATTGGTCGACGGCATCCAGAGGTCAAAGAATAGTGGCTGTTGCATTCTGGTTAATAGTGTCACCTGGCTGTTGCATTCTGGTTAGTATTGTCACCTGGCTGTTGCATTCTGGTTAGTAGTGTCACCTGGCTGTTGCATTCTGGTTAATAGTGTCATCTGGCTGTTGCATTCTGGTTAATAGTGTCACCTGGCTGTTGCATTCTGGTTAGTAGTGTCACCTGGCTGTTGCATTCTGGTTAGTATTGTCATCTGGCTGTTGCATTCTGGTTAATAGTGTCACCTGGCTGTTGCATTCTGGTTAGTATTGTCATCTGGCTGTTGCATTCTGGTTAATAGTGTCACCTGGCTGTTGCATTCTGGTTAGTATTGTCATCTGGCTGTTGCATTCTGGTTAGTAGTGTCACCTGGCTGTTGCATTCTGGTTAGTATTGTCATCTGGCTGTTGCATTCTGGTTAATAGTGTCACCTGGCTGTTGCATTCTGGTTAATAGTGTCACCTGGCTGTTGCATTCTGGTTAGTAGTGTCACCTGGCTGCTGCATTCTGGTTAATAGTGTCACCTGGCTGTTGCATTCTGGTTAGTAGTGTCACCTGGCTGTTGCATTCTGGTTAATAGTGTCACCTGGCTGTTGCATTCTGGTTAATAGTGTCACCTGGCTGTTGCATTCTGGTTAATAGTGCCACCATGGACAACAACTGTCAGGGAAGTTGACTGTCCAATCTGCCTGGGTACAAATGTAATTTTCTCCAAATTTTGAGGGTGGGGAGGGAAGATGGAAGGGAGAGGGAAGATGGGAGGAGGGGAGGGCAGATGGGAGGAGGGGAGGGGAGGGATGATGGGAGGGAGAGGGAAGATGGGAGGAGGGGAGGGGAGGGATGATGGGAGGGAGAGGGAAGATGGGAGGAGGGGAGAGAAGATGGGAGGGAGAGAGAAGATGGGAGGAGGGGAGGGATGATGGGAGGTAGAGAGAAGATGGGAGGAGGGGAGGGAGAAGGGAAGATGGGAGGTGGAGAGAAGGAGGGGAAGATGCTACAGTAAACTCCACAGGGGCAGACAGTGTCCCAGAAACGGAGTGTGTTTGCGTCCGTCCCTGCATGTGTGACTATTTGTCACGCGTGTGTGTGATTGCACTAGAAGGGAGTGGTGTGTGTGTGTGTGTGTGTGTGTGTGT
>NW_025746093.1:102500-130000 GCF_021184085.1 Oncorhynchus gorbuscha
CCCCTTTGTATTGCACTACTTCCGAACAGGGCCCAATGGGCTCCCTTTATGGACTCTGGTCAAGGGTCGTGCGCTACGTAGGGAATAGGGTGCCACTTGGGAGGGACCCTGCAACAAACAGGAAATATCAAATCTGCGTAACCAATGGAAACGTACAGCCCATGTACACTGTGTCCTACTTCCTTTCATTTAGTAAATAGTTTTAATAAAATGTGACTTCCACGTTTTCTGTGTTTCTGATAGAGTCAGATACATTATTAGTATAGTGTCTGGTTCACGACAGGAAGCATTCAGGACCGTTTCAGATAGAAATGTCATTAATAGAAGAGTTGTGATGTATTTCTATCAGTAGATCCTTGGTATTCCAGAAAAGAATGGTGATTGGTGATTGGATACCCCATGACCTACCCTGTTTAGTTGACTGGGGTTCCGGTTCCATATCATTGTGACCCACCGTGATCAGTTGACTGGGGGTTCCGGTTCCATATCATTGTGACGGTGTTCAGTTGACTGGGGGTTCCGGTTCCATATCATTGTGACCCACCGTGTTCAGTTGACTGGGGGTTCCGGTTCCATATCATTGTGACCCACCGTGTTCAGTTGACTGGGGTTCCGGTTCCATATCATTGTGACCCACCGTGTTCAGTTGACTGGGGTTCCGGTTCCATATCATTGTGACCCACCGTGTTCAGTTGACTGGGGGGTTGACCCACGGTTCCATATCATTGTGACCCACCGTGATCAGTTGACTGGGGTTCCGGTTCCATATCATTGTGACCCACCGTGATCAGTTGACTGGGGTTCCGGTTCCATATCATTGTGACCCACCGTGTTCAGTTGACTGGGGGTTCCGGTTCCATATCATTCAGTTGACCCATTTCGTGTTCAGTTGACTGGGGTTCCGGTTCCATATCATTGTGACCCACCGTGTTCAGTTGACTGGGGGTTCCGGTTCCATATCATTGTGACCCACCGTGTTCAGTTGACTGGGGGTTCCGGTTCCATATCATTGTGACCCACCGTGTTCAGTTGACTGGGGTTCCGGTTCCATATCATTGTGACCCACTGTGTTCAGTTGACTGGGGGTTCCGGTTCCATATCATTGTGACCCACTGTGTTCAGTTGACTGGGGGTTCGGCTCCATAACATTCCCCAGAGTCAGTTTATGTCTCTGTGTCCAGTGTGAAGGACGCTAGATGTAGTTTCACAAGCCAATGCTGTGCCTGCAGATACCTATAGACTTCTAGTCATTGTGCTGTGTATATAGAGCTATAATGTTAGCGCTGGCTAGCAACTTCCTCCCAAACTGCACGCGGGGACATACAGTCGGGCAAAAGTTCTTAGTCAGCCACCAATTGTGCAAGTTCTCCCACTTAAAAAGATGAGAGAGGCCTGTAATTTTCATCATAGGTACACTTCAACTATGCCAGACAAAATGTTTGGAGTGTGACTGTTTGAGGTTGTGGACAGGTTGTGGACAGGTATACTTTTATACTGATAACAAGTTCAAACAGGGGCCATTAATACAGGTAACAAGTGGAGGACAGAGGAGCCTCTTAAAAAAGAAGTTACAGGTCTGTGAGAGCCAGAAATCTTGCTTGTTTGTAGGTGACCAAATACTTATTTTCCACCATAATTTGCAAATTCATTAAAAATCCTACAATGTGATTTTCTGGATTTGTTTTCTCATTTTGTCTGTCATAGTTGAAGTGAACCTGTGATGAAAATTACAGGCCTCTCATCTTTTTAAGTGGGAGAACTTGCACAATTGGTGGCTGACTAAATACTTTTTTTGCCCCACTGTATGATACAAATTACAGACCTCTACATGCTCTGTAAATAGGAAAACCTGCAACATACTTTTTTGCCCCACTGTAACAACTTTGTTCAGGTGACTGAGGTGATACTTTGGGTTGTTGGCTTCTTCCCCAGATTCAGATGAGGAACCCCCGGGAGCTGTGAGGCAGTGCTGTGATGGCTGTATCTGCCTTAGGGAAGTCAACTCTGTGTGTGTGTGTGTGTGTGTGTGTGTGTGTGTGTGTGTGTGTGTGTGTGTGTGTGTGTGTGTGTGTGTGTGTGTGTGTGTGTGTGTGTGTGTGTGTGTGTGTGTGTGTGTGTGCGTCAGTGCTTGGCTGCCACAGGCCAGTCAGTCAGTCGCCTCAGGATGCTCTCTACACAGTTAAGTGGATCACATGTGCTAGCTATACACTACGCGGGGAGAGGAGAGTGTGTGTGTGGGTGGGTGTTGTTGGGTGGGTGGGTGTGGGTGCATATGTATGTGTGTGTGTGTGTGAGCGCAAACTGGCTTATGTTTTCGTGTGTGTGTGTGTGTGTGTGTGTGTGTGTGTGTGTGTGTGTGTGTGTGTGTGTGCGTGCGTGCGTGCGTGTGTGTGCGTGTGTGTGCGTGTGCGTGTGTGCGTGCGTGCGTGCGTGTGCGTGTGCGTGTGCGTGTGTGTGTGTGTGTTCATGTTCAATGCAGGTGGATTAAAGTGGGGACGTCGGGAGTTTGGCAATGAGGCCCTTTATCTAGAGACAGAGGAGGAGGACATGGGGTTGCGGTGGAAGGGGATTTCTGTTGATATGAGGAGAAGTAATGAGGAAAGCTACAGTAGAATAGAAGAGAAATCACTGGAGAAGAGAGGAGAAGAGAGGAGAGGCTGGAGGAGAGGCTGGAGGAGAGAGGAGAGGAGAGGCTGGAGGAGAGAGGAGAGGAGAGGCTGGAGGAGAGAGGAGAGGAGAGGCTGGAGGAGAGAGGAGAGGAGAGGCTGGAGGGAGAGAGGAGACAAGAGGCTGGAGGAAAGAGGAGAGGAGAGGATGGAGGAGAGAGACGAGAGGCTGGAGGAGAGAGGAGAGGAGAGGCTGGAGGAGAGAGGAGAGGCTGGAGAGGCTGGAGGAGAGAGGAGAGGAGAGGCTGGAGGAGGAGAGAGGAGAGGCTGGAGAGAGAGAGGAGATGAGAGGCTGGAGGAGAGAGGAGAGGAGAGGAGAGGAGAGGCTGGAGGAGAGAGGAGACGAGAGGCTGGAGGAGAGAGGAGAGGAGAGGCTGGAGGAGAGAGGAGATGTTGGAGGAGAGAGGAGAGGCTGGAGGAGAGAGTAGAGACAGGAGTGGCTGGAGGAGAGAGGGGAGGCTGGAGGGAGGCTGAGAAGATGTTGGAGGAGAGGCTGGAGGAGAGAGGAGAGGCTGGAGGGAGACAGGAGAGGCTGGAGGAGAGAGGAGAGGAGAGGCTGGAGGAGAGAGGAGAGGCTGGAGAGGAGAGGCTGGAGGAGAGAGGAGATGTTGGAGGAGAGAGGAGAGGCTGGAGGAGAGAGGAGAGGAGTGGCTGGAGGAGAGAGGAGAGGAGAGGCTGGAGGAGAGCTGGAGAGGAGAGGCTGGAGGAGAGAGGAGAGGCTGGACTAGAGAGGAGAGGCTGGAGGAGAGAGGAGATGTTGGAGGAGAGAGGAGAGGCTGGAGGAGAGAGAGGAGGCTGGAGGAGAGAGGAGAGGGAGAGGCTGGAGGAGAGAGGAGAGGCTGGAGGAGAGAGGAGAGGCTGGAGGAGAGAGGAGAGGCTGGACTAGAGAGGAGAGGCTGGACTAGAGAGGAGAGAGGCTGGACTAGAGAGGAGAGGAGTGGCTGGAGGAGAGAGAGAGGAGTGGCTGGAGGAGAGAGGGGAGGCTGGAGGAGAGAGGAGAGGAGAGGCTGGAGGAGGAGGAGAGGAGAGGCTGGAGGAGAGAGGAGAGGCTGGAGGAGAGAGGCTGGAGGAGAGAGGAGAGGCTGGACTAGAGAGGAGAGGAGAGGCTGGAGGAGAGAGGAGGCTGGAGGAGAGAGGCTGGAGGAGAGAGGAGAGGCTGGAGGAGAGAGGAGAGGCTGGAGGAGAGAGGAGAGGAGTGGCTGGAGGAGAGAGGAGAGGAGAGGCTGGAGGAGAGAGGAGAGGCTGGAGAGAGGAGAGGAGATGTTGGAGGAGAGAGGAGAGGCTGGAGGGAGGAGAGGCTGGAGGAGATGTTGGAGGAGAGAGAGAGGCTGGAGGAGAGAGGAGAGGCTGGAGGAGAGAGGAGATGTTGGAGGAGAGAGGAGAGGCTGGAGGAGAGAGAGCTGAAGGAGAGGAGATGTTGGAGGAGGAGGCTGGAGGAGGAGGAGATGCTGGAGGAGAGAGGAGAGGCTGGAGGGAGAGGAGAGGCTGAAGGAGAGGAGATGTTGGAGGAGAGAGGAGAGGCTGGAGGAGAGAGGGAGGCTGAAGGAGAGAGGAGATGTTGGAGGCTGGAGAGGAGAGGCTGAGGAGAGAGGAGAGGCTGAAGGAGAGAGGAGAGGCTGGAGGAGAGAGGAGAGGAGAGAGGAGAGGCTGGAGGAGGGAGGAGAGGCTGGAGGAGAGAGGAGAGGGAAGAGTTGGAGGGCCAGGGGGATTCAGAGGGGGATGGGAAGGATGAGTGTAGGGATTAAGGAAGCAAGGGATCCACCATGTGTGTTCTGAGGGGTGAGAGAACAGTAGTAAGGAGAGTAGGACTGCAGGGAACAGTAGTAAGGAGAGAGGGAATGTAGAGAACGGTAGGAAGGTAGTAAGGTAGTAAGGAGAGAGGGAAGGTAGTTAGGTAGTAAGGAGAGAGGGAAGGTAGTAAGGTAGTAAGGAGAGAGGGAAGGTAGTAAGGTAGCAAGGAGAGAGGGAAGGTAGTAAGGTAGTAAGGAGAGAGGGAAGGTAGTAAGGTAGCAAGGAGAGAGGGAAGGTAGTAAGGAGAGAGGGAAGGTAGTAAGGTAGTAAGGAGAGAGGGAAGGTAGTAAGGAGAGAGGGAAGGTAGTAAGGAGAGAGGGAAGGTAGTAAGGAGAGAGGGAAGGTAGAAAGGAGAGAGGGAATGTAGAGAAAAGAAGGGAGGGAGGAACCATCACTGCAGTACAGCTCCTCTTCCCCTCAGTCACTCAGCCAGGACCACTGCAGCAGGGCAGTGTGTGTGTGTGTGTGTGTGTGCGTGTGTGTGTGTGTGTGTGTGTGTGTGTGTGTGTGTGTGTGTGTGTGTGTGTGTGTGTGTGTGTGTGTGTGTGTGTGTGTGTGTGTGTGTGTGTGTGTGTGTGTACAGCTGGGGCTAGGACTGCAGAGGCCATGAAACTCAAACCTCAGAGTCTGAGTCCCTTCCTCTGTCGCTGTAGAGCGGTACACTGTAGAGGGGATAGAGAGAGAGAAAGACAGAGGGTGGAGAGGGGTGGAAGAAAGGAGAGGAGGAAGAGAGAGGGGGAGGGAAGGAGAGGAGAAAGAGAGAGGGAGGGGGAAGGAGAGGAGAAAGAGAGAGGGAGGGAGGGAAGGAGAGGAGAAAGAGAGAGGGGAGGGAGGGAAGGAGAGGAGAAAGAAAGATGGAGGGAGGGAAGGAGAGGAGAAAGAGAGAGGGAGTAAATGACTTATGTTTTAGATAGTAGAGGAAATATAGGGACAGAGAGAGGAGAACATGGTGAGAGGGAAGAACGAGAGACAGAGGAAGATAAACTAGTTCAGAGGGAGGAGAGAGATCACAAGGAGAGAGGGAGAGAGAGAGAGGCAGATAGAGAGGAGGAGAGAGAGGACACAGAGAGAAGGATAGAGAGGATAGAGAGAAGGTTAGAGAGGATAGAGAGAAGGTTAGAGAGGATAGAGAGAAGGTTAGAGAGGATAGAGAGAAGGTTAGAGAGGATAGAGAGAAGGTTAGAGAGGATAGAGAGGAGGTTAGAGAGGATAGAGAGAAGGTTAGAGAGGATAGAGAGGAGGTGAGAGAGAGGAGGACATAGAGGATAGAGAGACAGTGTGAGAGAGGGGAGGAGAGTATCAGTGTGTTAGTGAAGGGGTATCAGTGTGTTAGTGAAGGGAAGGGGTATCAGTGTGTTAGTGAAGGGGTATCAGTGTGTTAGTGAAGGGGTGTCAGTGTGTTAGTGAAGGGGTATCAGTGTGTTAGTGAAGGGTATCAGTGTGTTAGTGAAGGGGAATCAGTGTGTTAGTGAAGGGAAGGGGTATCAGTGTGTTAGTGAAGGGGTATCAGTGTGTTAGTGAAGGGGAAGGGGTATCAGTGTGTTAGTGAAGGGGTATCAGTGTGTTAGTGAAGGGGTATTAGTGTGTTAGTGAAGGGGTATCAGTGTGTTAGTGAAGGGGAAGGGGTATCAGTGTGTTAGTGAAGGGGTAGCAGTGTGTTAGTGAAGGGGAAGGGGTATCAGTGTGTTAGTGAAGGGGTAGCAGTGTGTTAGTGAAGGGGAAGGGGTATCAGTGTGTTAGTGAAGGGGTATCAGTGTGTTAGTGAAGGGAAGGGGTATCGGTGTGTTAGTGAAGGGGTATCAGTGTGTTAGTGAAGGGGTATCAGTGTGTTAGTGAAGGGGTATCAGTGTGTTAGTGAAGGGGTATCAGTGTGTTAGTGAAGGGGAAGGGGTATCAGTGTGTTAGTGAAGGGGTAGCAGTGTGTTAGTGAAGGGGAAGGGGTATCAGTGTGTTAGTGAAGGGGTAGCAGTGTGTTAGTGAAGGGGAAGGGGTATCAGTGTGTTAGTGAAGGGGTATCAGTGTGTTAGTGCTGGGGAAGGGGTATCAGTGTGTTAGTGAAGGGGAAGGGGTATCAGTGTGTTAGTGAAGGGGAAGGGGTATCAGTGTGTTAGTGAAGGGGTATCAGTGTGTTAGTGAAGGGGTAGCAGTGTGTTAGTGAAGGGGTATCAGTGTGTTAGTGAAGGGGAAGGGGTATCAGTGTGTTAGTGAAGGGGTATCAGTGTGTTAGTGAAGGCGGGAAGGGGTATCAGTGTGTTAGTGAAGGGGTATCAGTGTGTTAGTGAAGGGGTACATCATGTTGTGTTAGTGAAGGGTATCAGTGTGTTAGTGAAGGGGTATCAGTGTGTTAGTGAAGGGTATCAGTGTGTTAGTGAAGGGAAGGGTTATCAGTGTGTTAGTGAAGGGGTATCAGTGTGTTAGTGAAGGGGTATCAGTGTGTTAGTGAAGGGGTATCAGTGTGTTAGTGAAGGGTATCAGTGTGTTAGTGAAGGGGTATCAGTGTGTTAGTGAAGGGGTATCAGTGTGTTAGTGAAGGGGTATCATACACTCCGTGTAGTGCTGTAGAGTTTGTTCAAAGGAGGCGGAGAGGCGGAGAGAGAGGCGGAGAGAGAGGCGAAGAGAGAGGTGGAGAGGGAGGTGGAGAGAGAGGCGGAGAGAGAGGCGGAGAGAGAGGTGGAGAGGGAGGCGGAGAGGGAGGTGGAGAGAGAGGCGGAGAGAGAGGCGGAGAGAGAGGCGGGGAGGCGGAGGGGCGGAGACACTCAGAGAGAAGTAGGTAGATTAATAGTGTTGTACATCTCCTATGTTTTTCTCTCTATTGACTTCTCTCATCCTCCCTTCCATTTATAATGTCTATTGTAAAGATACACACACACACCTACACACACACGCAGTACTACACACACTACACACACACACACACCTACACACACAAGCAGTACTACACACACTACACACACACACCTACACACACACGCAGTACTACATACACTACACACACACACACACCTACACACACACACCTACACACACACACGCAGTACTACAAACACTACCCACACACACACACCTACACACACACGCAGTACTACATACACTACACACACACACCTACACACACACACCTACACACACACGCAGTACTACACACACTACACACACACACCTACACACACACACCTACACACACACGCAGTACTACACACACTACACACACACGCAGTACTACACACACTACACACACACGCAGTACTACACACACACCTACACACACACGCAGTACTACACACACACACACCTACACACACACACCTACACACACACGCAGTACTACATACACTACACACACACACACACCTACACACACACACGCAGTACTACATACACTACACACACACACACCTACACACACACACCTACACACACACGCAGTACTACATACACTACACACACACACACACACCTACACACACACGCAGTACTACATACACTACACACACACACCTACACACACACACACCTACACACACACGCAGTACTACACACACTACACACACTACACACACACACCTACACACACACGCAGTACTACACACACTACACACACCTACACACACACACCTACACACACACGCAGTACTACACACACTACACACATCTACACACACACACCTACACACACACGCAGTACTACACACACTACACACACACACACACACCTACACACACACGCAGTACTACACACACTACACACACACACTACACACACCTACACACACACACCTACACACACACACAGTACTGCACACACTACACACACACACCTACACACACACGCAGTACTACACACACTACACACACACGCAGTACTACACACACTACACACACACACACACACACACACACACACACTACACACACATGCAGTACTACACACACTACACACACTACACCTACACACACTACACACACACACACCTACACACACACGCAGTACTGCACACACTACACACACACACCTACACACACACGCAGTACTACACACACTACACACACACGCAGTACTACACACACTACACACACACACACACACACACACACACTACACACACACGCAGTACTACACACACTACACACACTACACACACACACACCTACACACACACGCAGTACTACACACACTACACACATACACACACCTACACACACACGCAGTACTACACACACTACACACACATGCAGTACTACACACACTACACACACACACACACTACACACACACAAATACACATACACTCTTACACACAACTATACACACATACCTACACACACACGCAGTACTACACACACACACCTACACACAAACACCTACACACAGTACTACACACACTACACACACACACCTACACACACACGCAGTACTACACACACTACACACATGCGGTACTACACACACTACACACACACACCTACACACACACGCAGTACTGCACACACTACACACACACACTACACACACACAAATACACATACACTTTTACACACAACTATACACACACACACACACATCCTGCTCTGACTATAAACTGGTATATGATTCATAATTAGCTGTCTCTATTCTAGGAGAGTATTTGGCAGCTCACGTCCATGTAGGAAAGTCTCAAATACAGGGATTACACACACACACACACACACACACACACACACACACACACACACACACACACACACACACACACACACACACACACACACACACACACACACACACACACACACACACACACACACACACACACACACACACACACACACACACACACACACTGTGTAAAAATAAACCTGAAGTTGGGGAAATTTGGCACCCCAAATGTTCCCTTTGATATAGTGCTCAGACCTCCTCTACCCATAGGGCCGTGCTCAGACCTCCTCTACCCATAGGGCCATGCTCAGACCTCCTCTACCCATAGGGCCGTGCTCAGACCTCCTCTACCCATAGGGCCGTGCTCAGAAGTTGTGTACTAAACATAGAATAGGTTGCCGTAGGTGATTAATTCTGAGCGTTAGCCTCTGTTAATATGTAGCGCTCCGATGCTAATGATCTTACTGAATCACTTTAATGGACTACACCTCGTCTCTAATCTCCCTCTGCTTTTCTCCTTCTGTTTCCAGTCTCTAATCTCCCTCTGCTCTCTCTCTCTCTCTCTCTCTCTCTCTCTCTCTCTCTCTCTCTCTCTCTCTCTCTCTCTCTCTCTCTCTCTCTCTCTCTCTCTCTGTCTTTCTGACTCCCTCTCTCTCTCTTTCTCTCTGTGTTTCTCTCTTCCCTCTCTCTCTCTCTCTCTGTTTCTATTTCTCTCTCTCTCTTTCTCTCTGTGTTTCTGACTCCCCTCTCTCTCTTTCTCTCTCTCTCTCTCTGTCTTTCTTTCTCCTCTCTCTCTCTCTCTCTGTGTTTCTGACTCCTTCTCTCTCTCTCTCTCTGCATTTCTCTCTCTCCCTTCTTTCTCTCTGTCTTTCTGACTCTCTCTCTCTCCTAACTTCTCTCTGTGTTTCTGATCTCTTTCTCTCCCCTCTATCTGTCTTTTGACTCCTCCCTTCTCTCTGTGTTTCTGTCTTCTATCTGTCTTTCCTCCCCCTCTCTCTGTCTTCATGACTCCTCCCCCTCTCTCTCCTCCCCCTCTCTCCCTCTCCGTGTGCCTCAGCTCAGGGGCACCATATAAGATACCTCTCTACCAGAGTTCAATCTCTTGCTCAGAGATTTTGTCCTGTCCTCCGTGTTTGTGTGTGTGTGTGTGTGTGTGTGTGTGTGTGTGTGTGTGTGTGTGTGTGTGTGTGTGTGTGTGTGTGTGTGTGTGTGTGTGTGTGTGTGTGTGTGTGTGTGTGTGTGTGCTGATGTGCTCCTGTCCTCTGTTTGTGTTTAATTTTTAATAACTCTCTGATCAGGGAAGGAAAGACAGAACCCTGTGTCTGTTGTGAACCCTGTCAGTCTGTTGGCCGGTTCCCTTCCCTACAGTGTCAGTCTGTTGTGTGTGTTATGTGTGTGAGTGGTCACGTTCCCTTCCCAGAGATGTGCTCCTGTCCCCTACGGCACCTGTTTGTCCTTGTTTAAGTCTGTTGGCCGGTTTTCCCCTCTGATCAGGGAAGGAAAGACAGAACCCTGTCAGTCTGTTGGTCCGGTTCCCTTCCCTACAGCACCCTGTCAGTCTGTTGGCCGGTTCCCTTCCCTACAGCACCCTGTCAGTCTGTTGGCCGGTTCCCTTCCCTACAGCACCCTGTCACGGTTCCCTTCCCTACACCCTGTCAGTCTGTTGGCCGGTTCCCTTCCCTACAGCACCCTGTCAGTCTGTTGGCCGGTTCCCTTCCCTACGGCACCCTGTCAGTCTGTTGGCGGTTCCCTTCCCTACAGCACCCTGTCAGTCTGTTGGCCGGTTCCCTTCCCTACGGCACCCTGTCAGTCTGTTGGCCGGTTCCCTTCCCTACGGCACCCTGTCAGTCTGTTGGCCGGTTCCCTTCCCCTACAGCACCCTGTCAGTCCGTTGGCCGGTTCCCTTCCCTCGGCACCCTGTCAGTCTGTTGGCCGGTTCCCTTCCCTACGGCACCCTGTCAGTCTGTTGGCCGGTTCCCTTCCCTACGGCACCCTGTCAGTCTGTTGGCCGGTTCCCTTCCCTACGGCACCCTGTCAGTCTGTTGGCCGGTTCCCTTCCCTACAGCACCCTGTCAGTCTGTTGGCCGGTTCCCTTCCTACAGCACCCTGTCAGTCTGTTGGAACCCGGTTCCCTTCCCTACAGCACCCTGTCAGTCTGTTGGCCGGTTCCCTTCCCTACAGCACCCTGCACCCAGTCTGTTGGCCGGTTCCCTTCCCTACGGCACCCTGTCAGTCTGTTGGCCGGTTCCCTTACAGCACCCTACGGCACCCTGTCAGTCTGTTGGCGGTTCCCTTCCCTACAGAACCCTGTCAGTCTGTTGGCCGGTTCCCTTCCCTACACAGCACCCTGTCAGTCTGTTGGCCGGTTCCCTTCCCTTTAGAGGGCACCCTGTCCCCTTTATAGGGCATCCTGTCCGCTTTAGAGGGCACCCTGTCCCCTTTATAGGGCACCCTGTCCCCTTTATAGGGCACCATGTCCCATTTATAGAGCACCCTGCCCCCCTTATAGAGCACCCTGTCCCCCTTATAGAGCACCCTGTCCCCTTTATAGGGCACCCTGTCCCCTTTATAGGGCATCCTGTCCCCTTTATAGGGCACCCTGTCCCCTTTATAGGGCACCCTGTCCCCTTTATAGGGCACCCTGTTCCCTTTATAGGGCACCCTGTCCCCTTTATAGGGCACTCTGTCCCCTTTATAGGGCACCCTGTCCCCTTTATAAGGCACCCTGTCCCCTTTATAGGGCACCCTGTCCCATTTATAGGGCACCCTGTCCCATTTATAGAGCACCCTGCCCCCCTTATAGAGCACCCTGTCCCCTTTATAGAGCACCCTGTCCCCTTTATAGGGCACCCTGTTCCCTTTATAGGGCACCCTGTTCCCTTTATAGGGCACCCTGTCCCCTTTATAGAGCACCCTGTCCCCTTTATAGGGCACCCTGTCCCCTTTATAGGGCACCCTGTCCCCTTTATAGGGCACCCTGTTCCCTTTATAGGGCACCCTGTTCCCTTTATAGGGCACTCTGTCCCCTTTATAGGGCACCCTGTTCCCTTTATAGGGCACCCTGTCCCCTTTATAGGGCACTACTGTTGACCAGTAGAGGATAGTAGAGAGGGATGGTAGGATAGGAGAGAGGCATGGTACGATAGGAGAGAGGGATGGTAGGATAGGAGAGAGGGATGGTAGGATAGGAGAGAGGGATGGTAGGATAGGAGAGAGGGATGGTAGGATAGAGAGAGGGATGGTAGGATAGAGAGAGGGATGGTAGGATAGGAGAGAGGGATGGTAGGATAGTAGAGAGGGATGGTAGGATAGGAGAGAGGGATGGTAGGATAGGAGAGAGGGATGGTAGGATAGGAGAGAGGGATGGTAGGATAGGAGAGAGGGATGGTAGGATAGGAGAGAGGGATGGTAGGATAGGAGAGAGGGATGGTAGGATAGGAGAGAGGATGGTAGGATAGGAGAGAGGGATGGTAGAGGATAGGAGAGAGGGATGGTAGGATAGGAGAGAGGGATGGTAGGATAGGAGAGAGGGATGGTAGGATAGGAGAGAGGGATGGTAGGATAGTAGAGAGGGATGGTAGGATAGGAGAGAGGGATGGTAGGATAGTAGAGAGGGATGGTAGGATAGTAGAGAGGGAAGGGGATCTCCCTAGTGGGGCAGCAGTTTAAGGCACTGCATCATACTTGAGGCGTCAATACATACCTGGGTTTGATCGGGAGACCCAAAATGCATTGCACCGTTGGTCCAGCGTCGTCCAGGTTAGCGAGGGTTGACCTTGTCCCACCGCGCTCTAACACCTCCTGTGGCGGGCCGGGCGCGTGAACACTGACACTTTCCCCAGCTGGACGGTGTTTCCTCAGACACATTGGTGGATTAACAGTGTGTTAAGAAGCAGTACGGCTTGGCAGGGTCGTGTTTCCGAGGACGCATTGGCTCCTGACCTTTGCCTCTCCCGAGACCGTAGGGGAATTTCAGCAATGGGACAAGACTGTAACTACCAAATGTATATGATGAAAATGGGAAGAAAAAGAGGTAAAACGTTTTTTAATTTTTTAAATGAAACAATACAATTGAAGAAATAGAGGGAAGGGATGAATGGAGGGAGAAATGGTGTCAGCTAGGTTAGTGGTTAGGAGCGTTTGGGCCAGTAAGGAAAAGATCCCTGGTTCGAATCCCCCGAGCCGACAAGGTGCCCCCTGAACAAGGTACTTATCCTTAAATTCTCCTCTTATCTCTAGATAAGAGTGTCTCCTAAATAGAAGATAGAGGATAAGAAGAGTTAGTGGCTGAATCTTGACACTCCTCTGCCTCTGATTCTCTGTTCTCTCTGCAGAAGGAGAAGACAGCAGGGTTGGATAGAAAGAGGAACGATGGCGTAGGTAGAAAGTAGTGTCCCTCTCATCCTCTAGTCTCTCTGCTGATTCTCTGAAGGAGAAGGCAGCAGGGTTGGATAGAAAGAGGAACGATGGCGTAGGTAGAAAGTAGTGTCCCTCTCATCCTCTAGTCTCTCTGCAGAAGGAGAAGGCAGCAGGGTTGGATAGAAAGAGGAACGATGGCGTAGGTAGAAAGTAGTGTCCCTCTCATCCTCTAGTCTCTCTGCAGAAGGAGAAGGCAGCAGGGTTGGATAGAAAGAGGAACGATGGCGTAGGTAGAAAGTAGTGTCCCTCTGATTCTCTGTTCTCTCTGCAGAAGGAGAAGACAGCAGGATTGGAGAGGAGAGGATGGGGAGAGGATGAGGATGAGAGGATGGGGAGAGGAGAGAGGAGGAGAGGAGAGGATGGGAGAAAGTGAGGTTATGAATGAAGATAAAGTGTGGAGAATAGAGGGAGAGGATGAATAAGTGTATAGAAGTAGGGGTTACGTATGGCCAAGTCAGTTAAGTAAGGGATGCAGTAATACACCAGGAGAAATCAATCAGAATAAATCAGAAATCATGTTATCGTCAAGGAATTGGAAGAGGGTGTAGAATGTTATAACGGAGTGTTTAAGTGTTAATGGAAGTCTTTGTTCGATCCAGCAAGCAAACACGCACACACACACACACACACACACACACACACACACACACACACACACACACACACACACACACACACACACACACACACACACACACACACACACACACACACACACACACACACACACACACACACACACACACACACACACACACACACACACACACACACACCAAAGCTATTTTAATGGAAACCTTGAAATGTGGAAGTGAAAGAATGACTTCTTTATGACCTTGCATTGCTTCTATATGTTTGGTCTTTTCTCTTGTTCTTTCCATCCCCCTCTTTTGTCATAGTGACCGTGATGAATTGTCATGTTAAATGTTTTTTTATTCCTTTTCCTTTGTCCTAAGAGCATTCTCTCTCTCTCTCTCTCTCTCTCTCTCTCTCTCTCTCTCTCTCTCTCTCTGTCTCTCTCTCTGTCTCTCTCTCTCTCTCTCTCTCTCTCTCTCTCTCTCTCTCTCTCTCTCTCTCTCTCTCTCTCTCTCTCTCTCTCTCTCTCTCTCTCTCTCTCTGTCTCTCTCTCTCTCTCTCTCTCTCTCTCTCTCTCTCTCTCTCTCTCTCTCTCTCTCTCTCTCTGTCTCTCTCTCTGTCTCTCTCTCTCTCTCTTCTCTCTCTCTGTCTCTCTCTCTCTCTCTCTCTCTCTCTCTCTCTCTCTCTCTCTCTCTCTCTCTCTCTCTCTCTCTCTTTCTCTCTCTGTCTCTCTCTCTCTCTCTCTCTCTCTGTGTGTCTCTCTCTCTCTCTCTCTCTCTCTCTCTCTCTCTCTCTCTCTCTCTCTCTCTCTCTCTCTCTCTCTCTCTCTCTCTCTCTCTCCCCTTTCTCTCTCTGTCTATATCATCCTCTGGTGGGAGGTGACAGGGTGAGAGAGAGAGAGAGAGAGAGAGAGAGAGAATGCTCTTAGGACAAAGGAAAAGGAATAAAAAAACATTTAACATGACAATTCATCAGACCGTCGTCAGACCTTTTCTATCCACTTCTACAAATAGATCCCATTGCAATGGTGTGAGAGAAGTGTCCAGGTCCCCTGCTGTCTGAATAGAGGAAGATGTGTTTGGGAGGAAAAACAACAGTCTATAAAAGCCTCATTTTCACACCCTGACCAGAGTTTGCTTTGTATGTTTCTATGTTTTGGTTGGTCAGGGTGTGATGGTGTGATGGGCTTTCTATGTGGGATGTCTAGTTTGTCTGTTTCTATGTTTGGGCCTGATATGGTTCTCAATCAGAGGCAGGTGTTAGTCATTGAACCATATTTAGGGAGCCTGTTTTGTCATTGTGGGTTGTGGGTGATTGTCTATGTCTAGATGCATGTTAGCACTATGTTTCATTATCACGCCAGGACAGCGGAGTCAATCACCACCTTCCGGAGACACCTGAAACCCCACCTCTTTAAGGAATACCTAGGATAGGATAAGTATTCCCTCTCACCCCCCCCCTTTAAGATTTAGATGCACTATTGTAAAGTGACTGTTCCACTGGATGTCATAAGGTGAATGCACCAATTTGTAAGTCGCTCTGGATAAGAGCGTCTGCTAAATGACTTAAATGTAAATTAACCGTCACGGTCGGTTGTTGTTTTGTCATTGTGGGTTGTGGGTGATTGTCTATGTCTAGATGCATGTTAGCACTATGTTTCATTAACAGTCACGGTCGGTTGTTGTTTTGTCATTGTGGGTTGTGGGTGATTGTCTATGTCTAGATGCATGTTAGCACTATGTTTCATTAACAGCCACGGTCGGTTGTTGTTTTGTCATTGTGGGTTGTGGGTGATTGTCTATGTCTAGATGCATGTTAGCACTATGTTTCATTAACAGTCACGGTCGGTTGTTGTTTTGTCATTGTGGGTTGTGGGTGATTGTCTATGTCTAGATGCATGTTAGCACTATGTTTCATTAACAGTCACGGTCGGTTGTTGTTTTGTTAGCTTGTTCAGTTTACGTTGTTCATACGACGACCGTGACACTCATACACCCAATTTGTAAGTCGCTCTGGATAAGAGCGTCTGCTAAATGACTTAAATGTAATGTAAATGTCATACAGCTCCTCTCAGTGGAGGAATGCATTCACACCACTTTGGTCCCCTTCATACGACGACCGTGACACTCATACAGCTCCTCTCAGTGGAGGAATGCATTCACACCACTTTGGTCCCCTTCATACGACGACCGTGACACTCATACAGCTCCTCTCAGTGGAGGAATGCATTCACACCACTTTGGTCCCCTTCATACGACGACCGTGACACTCATACAGCTCCTCTCAGTGGAGGAATGCATTCACACCACTTTGGTCCCCTTCATACGACGACCGTGACACTCATACAGCTCCTCTCAGTGGAGGAATGCATTCACACCACTTTGGTCCCCTTCATACGACGACCGTGACACTCATACAGCTCCTCTCAGTGGAGGCAGCTTTCCTGAGGTTCTGATCTAACTCTGTAGGCAGGTTCAGCTTCCTTATTTTAGTAACGACCAAGTATATGACTGTTTTTTTAAACTGTTGATACAATGCATTCATAAAGATTTCACACCCCTTAACTTTTCTACATTTTTATTCTAAAATGAGGAACTCCGTCAGGGTTCCTGATCAAGTAAAAATGATCCTCATCAATCTACAGACAATACCTCATAATGACATCACAATACCTCATAATGACATCACAATACCAAACAATGACATCACACTACCCCACAATGACATCACAATACCTCATAATGACATCACAATACCCCATAATGACATCACAATACCCCATAATGACACCAGAATACCCCATAATGACATCACAATACCCCACAATGACATCACACTACCCCACAATGACACCACACTACCCCACAATGACATCACAATACCCCATAATGACATCACAATACCCCATAATGACATCACAATACCCCATAATGACATCACAATACCCCATAATGACATCAGAATACCCCATAATGACATCACAATACCCCACAATGACATCACACTACCCCACAATGACACCACACTACCCCATAATGACATCACAATATCCCATAATGACATCACAATACCCCACAATGACATCACACTACCCCACAATGACATCACAATACCCCATAATGACATCACTATACCCCATAATGACATCACAATACCCCATAATGACATCACTATACCCCATAATGACATCACAATACCTCATAATGACATCACAATACCAAACAATGACATCACACTACCCTACAATGACATCACAATACCCCATAATGACATCACAATACCCCATAATGACGTCACAATACCCCATAATGACATCACAATACCCCATAATGACATCAGAATACCCCATAATGACATCAGAATACCCCACAATGACATCACACTACCCCACAATGACACCACACTACCCCACAATGACATCACAATACCCCATAATGACATCACAATACCCCATAATGACATCACAATACCCCATAATGACATCACAATACCCCATAATGACATCAGAATACCCCACAATGACATCACAATACCCCACAATGACATCACACTACCCCACAATGACACCACACTACCCCATAATGACATCACAATATCCCATAATGACATCACAATACCCCACAATGACATCACACTACCCCACAATGACATCACAATACCCCATAATGATATCACTATACCCCATAATGACATAACAATACCCCATAATGACATCACTACACCCCATAATGACAAATTGAGCTCATGTGCATCCTGTTTCCATTGATCATCCTTGAGATATTTCCACAACTTGATTAGGGTCCACCTGTACTAAATTCAACTGATTGGACATGATTTGGAATGGCACACACCTGTCTATATAAAGTCCCAAAGTTGACCGTGCATGACAGGGCAAAACCAAGCCATGAGGTCGAAGGTCAGTAGAGCTCTGAGACAGGATTGTGTCGAGGCACAGATAGAAAAAAACAAAAACAATTCTGCGGCATTGAAGGTCCCCAAGAACACAGTGGCCTCCACCTTTCTGAAATGCAAGAAGTGTGGAACCAGTAACCAGTAAGACTCTTCCAAGAGCTGGCGAAACTGACCAATCAGGGAAGAAGGGCCTTGGTCAGGGAGGTGACCAAGAATCTGATGGTCACTCTGACAGAGCTCCGGAGTTCCTCTGTTGAGATGGGAGAACCTTCCAGAAGGACAACCATCTCTGCAGAACTCCACCAATCAGGCCTTTATGGTAGAGTGGCCAGACGGATGACACTTCTCAGTAAAAGTCACACGACAGCCTGCTTGGAGTTTGCCAAAAGGCACCTAAGGGACTCTCAGACCATGAAAAACAAGAGTCTCTGGTCTAATGAAACCAAGAATAAACTCTTCGGCCTGAATGCCTAGCGTCATGTCTGGAGGAAACCTGGCACCATCCCGACGGTGAAGCATGGTGGTGGCAGCATCATGCTATGGGGATGTTTATCAGCGGCAGGGACTGGGAGACTAGTCAGGATCGAGGGAAAGATGAACATAGCAAAGTACAGAGAGATCCTTGATGAAAACCATCTCCAAAGCGCTCAGGAAGGAAAGGACAACGACCCTAAGCACACAGCCAAGACAACATAGGAGTGGCTTCAGGACCAGTCCATGAATGTCCTTCAGTGGCCCAGCCAGAGCCTGAACCCGATCGAACATCTTTGGAGAGACCTGAAAATAGCTGTGCAGCGATGCTCCCCATCCAACCTGACAGAGGTTGGGAGGATCTGCAGAGAAGAATGGGAGAAACTCCCCAAATACAGGTGTGCCAAGCTTGTAGCGTCATACCCAAGAGGACTGGAGGCTGTAATCGCTGCCAAAGGTGCTTCAACAAAGTACTGAGTAAAGGGTCTGAACACCATGCTTCACCGTAAATGTGATATTTCAGTTATAGATTTTTAATACATTTGCTAACATTTATAAAAACATGTTTTTACTTTGTCGTTATAGGGTGTTGTGTGTAGATTGATGAGGACATTTTTTAAAAACTTGATTTTAGAATAAGAATGTAACTTAACAAAAATTGTGGAAAAAGTCAAGGGGTCTGAATACTTTCTGAAGGAACATTGTATGTTAAAAATTAAGATTCGCTCCATAATCTGCCTTCACTTTTAAAAAAGGACATAATTTCATCTTTAAGGTCGATGTCGGCGTGTCACAAAATGGAGGCTGTTTAATGCCAAAGATTTGGGGTTAAATACCAAAAAAAAAAAAAAAATCCTGGTCTTTCTTATATCTCTTAAATATTGTGGAAAAACCCTGCCTCACCTCATAGAGACTAGTGGAACAACTCTGTCTCACCTCATAGAGACTAGTGGAACAACTCTGTCTCACCTCATAGAGACTAGTGGAACAACTCTGTCTCACCTCATAGAGACTAGTGGAACAACTCTGTCTCACCTCATAGAGACTAGTGGAACAACCCTGTCTCACCTCATAGAGACTAGTGGAACAACCCTGTCTCACCTCATAGAGACTAGTGGAACAACCCTGACTCACCTCATAGAGACTAGTGGAACAACCCTGTCTCACCTCATAGAGACTAGTGGAACAACTCTGTCTCACCTCATAGAGACTAGTGGAACAACTCTGTCTCACCTCATAGAGACTAGTGGAACAACTCTGTCTCACCTCATAGAGACTAGTGGAACAACCCTGTCTCACCTCATAGAGACTAGTGGAACAACTCTGTCTCACCTCATAGAGACTAGTGGAACAACCCTGTCTCACCTCATAGAGACTAGTGGAACAACCCTGTCTCACCTCATAGAGACTAGTGGAACATAGAGACCAGCAGGACAACCCTGTCTCACCTCATGGAGACTAGCTAATAGGACGAGACAGGGACACTGTATAAGAGCCTGGCCCAGCTAATGGGACCAGACAGGGACACTGTATAAGAGCCTGACTCAGCTAATGGGACCAGACAGGGACACTGTATAAGAGCCTGACCCAGTTAATGGGACCAGACAGGGACACTGTATAAGAGCCTGACCCAGCTAATGGGACCAGACAGGGACACTGTATAAGAGCCTGACCCAGTTAATGGGACCAGACAGGGACACTGTATAAGAGCCTGACCCAGCTAATGGGACCAGACAGGGACACTGTATAAGAGCCTGACCCAGTTAATGGGACCAGACAGGGACACTGTATAAGAGCCTGACCCAGTTAATGGGACCAGACAGGGAAACTGTATAAGTGCCTGACCCAGCTAATGGGACCAGACAGGGACACTGTATAAGAGCCTGGCCCAGCTAATGGGACCAGACAGGGACACTGTATAATAGCCTGACCCAGTTAATGGGACCAGACAGGGACACTGTATAAGAGCCTGACCCAGCTAATGGGACCAGACAGGGACACTGTATAAGAGCCTGACCCAGCTAATGGGACCAGACAGGGAACACTGTATCAGAGCCTGACCCAGCTAATGAGACCAGACAGGGACACTGTATAAGAGCCTGACCCAGCTAATGGGACCAGACAGGGACACTGTATCAGAGCCTGACCCAGCTAATGGGACCAAAGACAAACTGATTGTATTCGTTTTGTTTTCTCCTCCCTGTCTGAGTCCTGCTGGGAATCCAAGGACCCTGTTATAACTGGAGATTTAAGAGAGTGATCCTCGGACATGACATTAAAACAGCCTACACATGTTATGGGTGGAGAGAAGACCTGGGATGAACCCAACCTGGTTTATATATGAATTATTGATGGGATCACCGTCTCTAAGTGCAGGGTGAGGGTCTTGGCTAACAGCTTATAGTTGCTGTTCAACAGATTTAATGGTCGGGAACTTCCCACCTCTAAATGTTCCCTACCAAGGCTTGGATAGCAGAGAGAGAGAGAGAGAGAGAGAGAGAGAGAGAGAGAGAGAGAGAGAGAGAGAGAGAGAGAGAGAGAGAGAGAGGGAGAGGGAGAGGGAGAGGGAGGGGAGAGAGAGAGAGAGAGAGAGAGAGAGAGAGAGAGGGAGGGAGAGAGAGAGAGAGAGAGAGAGAGAGAGAGAGAGAGAGAGAGAGAGAGAGAGAGAGAGAGAGAGAGAGAGAGAGAGAGAGAGAGAGAGAGAGAGAGAGAGAGAGAGAGAGAGAGAGAGAGAGAGAGAGAGAGAGAGAGAGAGAGAGAGAGAGGGAGGGAGGGAGGGAGGGAGGGAGGGAGGGAGGGAGGGAGGAGAGGGAGAGAGAGAGAGAGAGAGAGAGAGAGAGAGAGAGAGAGAGAGAGAGAGAGAGAGAGAGAGAGAGAGAGAGAGAGAGAGAGAGAGAGAGAGAGAGAGAGAGAGAGAGGGAGGGAGGGAGGGAGGGAGGGAGGGAGGGAGGGAGGGAGGGAGGGAGGGAGAGAGAGAGAGAGAGAGAGAGAGAGAGAGAGAGAGAGAGAGAGAGAGAGAGAGAGAGAGAGAGAGAGGGAGGGAGGGAGGGAGGGAGGGAGGGAGGGAGAGAGAGAGAGAGAGAGAGAGAGAGAGAGAGAGAGAGAGAGAGAGAGAGAGAGAGAGAGAGAGAGAGAGAGAGAGAGAGGCTCGGCACATGGACGGAGGGCACAGAATCAGTCTCTAGCGCTTCATCAAAATTCAATAGCCGGGCCGTCATCGCCAAAGCTTTTTCACAGCAGACATTTCCATAATTACACCGTCAATTTCTAACTGGCTCATTGGGAGGTCCACACCAATGTTATCCACTATATAGACAGTGAGAAGGTCAAAGCTCTTAAAGAACAGTCGTTGTCACCTGATTTACTCTCTGACCCATACAATGTAGCATAGAACTGTTCTACTCTCTGACCCATACGATCTGGCACAGACTTGTTGTACTCTCTGACCCATACGATGTGGCACAGAATTGTTGTACTCTCTGACCCATACGATGTGGCACAGACTTGTTCTACTCTCTGACCCATACGATGTGGCACAGACTTGTTCTACTCTCTGACCCATACGATGTGGCACAGAATTGTAATACTCTCTGACCCATACGATGTGGCACAGACTTGTTCTACTCTCTGACCCATACGATGTGGCACAGACTTGTTCTACTCTCTGACCCATACGATGTGGCACAGACTTGTTCTACTCTCTGACCCATACGATGTGGCACAGAACTGTAATACTCTCTGACCCATACGATGTAACACAGAACTGTAATACTCTCTGACCCATACGATGTGGCACAGAACTGTTCTACTCTCTGGGTTGTTTGCTATAAACTAGTTATTTGTTTTATAATTCTAATTCTATTATAACACACGTGACTCTCAATTATTGCCAATTAAAATCAGTAGGTAGATTATTTCCAGTTGCCTGAATAAGAATTGGGTGTCCACAATAAATACACATTCAGATCACAGATCTATATGTATTTCCAGTTGCCTGAATAAGAATGTATTTTTTTAAACCATAATTTAAAACTTCTCATGGCCGGAGGGCAGTATTGAGTAGCTTGAATGAATAAGGTGCCCAGAGTAAACTGCCTGCTACTCAGGCCCGGAAGCTAAGATATGCATATTATTAGTAGATGTGGATAGAAAACACTCTGAAGTTTCTAGAACTGTTTGAATGATGTCTGTGAGTATAACATAACTCATATGGCAAAAACCTGAGAAGAAAATCCAACCTGGAAGTGGGAAATCTGAGGTTTGTAGGTTTTCAAGTATTTGCCTATCCAAGACACAGCGTAAATTTGGTCCGGTTGCACTTCCTAAGGATTTCACTAGATGTCAACAGTCTTTAGAACCTTGTTTCGGGCTTCTACTGTGAAGGGGGAGCGAATGAGAGCTGTTTGAGTCAGGTGTCTGGCAGAATGCCATGAGCGAAATCATGCGCGCGGCCGTGAGAGTTAGCTGCGTTCCTTTTCATACCTAAAGACAAAGAAATTGTCCAGTTGAAACATTATTGATTTATGTTAAAAACATCCTAAAGATTGATTATATACATCGTTTGACATGTTTCTACGAACTGTAATATAACTAAGTGCCTCATGAATGTGGATTTGTGAACTAAACGCACAAACAAAAAAAGAGATATTTGGACATAAATTATGGACTTTATCGAACAAAACAAACATTTATTGTGGAACTGGGATTCCTGGGAGTGCATTCCGATGAAGATCATCAAATGTAAGTGAATATTTACAATGCTATTTCTGACTTCTGTTGACTCCACAACATGGCGGGTATCTGTATGGCTTGTTTTTGTGTCTGTGCGCCATAGTCAGACTATTGCATCGTGTGCTTTTCCATAAAGTGTTTTTGAAATCTGACACAGCGGTTGCATTAAGGAGAAGTTTATCTATAATTCCATAGCACTTATATATTTTATCAATGTTTATTATGAGTGTTTCTGTAAATGGATGTGGATCTCTGCAAAATTACCAGATGTTTTGAAAGCAAAACAGAACATGACTGAGATTTTTGGATATAAATATGGATATAAAAGTCATTATAAAATAAGAAATGGCCCAGCATCGTTTGGGTTAGGGGAGGGTTTGGCCCGGGTGGCAGGACAGTCATTATAAAATAAGAAATGGCCCAGCATCGTTTGGGTTAGGGGAGGGTTTGGCCCGGGTGGCAGGACCGTCATTATAAAATAAGAAATGGCCCAGCATCGTTTGGGTTAGGGGAGGGTTTGGCCCGGGGGGCAGGGCCGTCATTATTAAATAAGAAATGGCCCAGCATCGTTTGGGTTAGGGGAGGGTTTGGCCCGGGGGGCAGGGCCGTCATTATTAAATAAGAAATGGCCCAGCATCGTTTGGGTTAGGGGAGGGTTTGGCCCGGGGGGCAGGGCCGTCATTATAAAATAAGAAATGGCCCAGCATCGTTTGGGTTAGGGGAGGGTTTGGCCCGGGGGGCAGGGCCGTCATTATTAAATAAGAAATGGCCCAGCATCGTTTGGGTTAGGGAGGGTTTGCCCGGGGGCAGGGCCGTCATTATTAAATAAGAAATGGCCCAGCATCGTTTGGGTTAGGGAGGGTTTGGCCCGGGGGGCAGGGCAGTCATTATTAAATAAGAAATGGCCCAGCATCGTTTGGGTTAGGGGAGGGTTTGGCCCGAGGGGCAGGGCCGTCATTATTAAATAAGAAATGGCCCAGCATCGTTTGGGTTAGGGGAGGGTTTGGCCCGGGGGGCAGGGCAGTCATTATTAAATAAGAAATGGCCCAGCATCGTTTGGGTTAGGGGAGGGTTTGGCCCGAGGGGCAGGACAGTCATTATTAAATAAGAAATGGCCCAGCATCGTTTGGGTTAGGGGAGGGTTTGGCCCGGGGGGCAGGGCCGTCATTATTAAATAAGAAATGGCCCAGCATCGTTTGGGTTAGGGGAGGGTTTGGCCCGGGGGGCAGGACAGTCATTATAAAATAAGAAATGGCCCAGCGTCGTTTGGGTTAGTGGAGGGTTTGGCCCGGGGGGCAGGGCAGTCATTATTAAATAAGAAATGGCCCAGCGTCGTTTGGGTTAGGGGAGGGTTTGGCCGGGGGGGCAGGACAGTCATTATTAAATAAGAAATGGCCCAGCATCGTTTGGGTTAGGGGAGGGTTTGGCCCGGGGGGCAGGGCCGTCATTATAAAATAAGAAATGGCCCAGCATCGTTTGGGTTAGGGGGGAGGGTTTGGCCCGGGTGGCAGGACAGTCATTATAAAATAAGAAATGGCCCAGCATCGTTTGGGTTAGGGAGGGTTTGGCCCGGGGGGGCAGGGCAGTCATTATTAAATAAGAAATGGCCCAGCATCGTTTGGGTTAGGGGAGGGTTTGGCCCGGGGGCAGGGCAGTCATTATTAAATAAGAAATGGCCCAGCGTCGTTTGGGTTAGGGGAGGGTTTGGCCCGGGGCAGGGCCGTCATTATTAAATAAGAAATGGCCCAGCGTCGTTTGGGTTAGGGGAGGTTTGGCCCGGGGGCAGGGCCGTCATTATTAAATAAGAAATGGCCCAGCATCGTTTGGGTTAGGGGAGGGTTTGGCCCGGGGGCAGGGCCGTCATTATTAAATAAGAAATGGCCCAGCATCGTTTGGGTTAGGGAGGGTTTGGCCCGGGGGGCAGGACAGTCATTATTAAATAAGAAATGGCCCAGCATCGTTTGGGTTAGGGGAGGGTTTGGCCCGGGGGCAGGGCCGTCATTATTAAATAAGAAATGGCCCAGCATCGTTTGGGTTAGGGGAGGGTTTGGCCCGGGGGGCAGGACAGTCATTATAAAATAAGAAATGGCCCAGCGTCGTTTGGGTTAGTGGAGGGTTTGGCCCGGGGGGCAGGGCAGTCATTATTAAATAAGAAATGGCCCAGCGTCGTTTGGGTTAGGGGAGGGTTTGGCCCGGGGGGCAGGACAGTCATTATTAAATAAGAAATGGCCCAGCATCGTTTGGGTTAGGGGAGGGTTTGGCCCGGGGGGCAGGGCCGTCATTATAAAATAAGAAATGGCCCAGCATCGTTTGGGTTAGGGGAGGGTTTGGCCCGGGTGGCAGGACAGTCATTATAAAATAAGAAATGGCCCAGCATCGTTTGGGTTAGGGGAGGGTTTGGCCCGGGGGGCAGGGCAGTCATTATTAAATAAGAAATGGCCCAGCGTCGTTTGGGTTAGGGGAGGGTTTGGCCCGGGGGGCAGGGCAGTCATTATTAAATAAGAAATGGCCCAGCGTCGTTTGGGTTAGGGGAGGGTTTGGCCTGGGGGGCAGGACAGTCATTATTAAATAAGAAATGGCCCAGCATCGTTTGGGTTAGGGGAGGGTTTGGCCCGGGGGGCAGGGCCGTCATTATTAAATAAGAAATGGCCCAGCATCGTTTGGGTTAGGGGAGGGTTTGGCCCGGGGCAGGACAGTCATTATAAAATAAGAAATGGCCCAGCATCGTTTGGGTTAGGGGAGGGTTTGGCCCGGGGGGCAGGGCAGTCATTATTAAATAAGAAATGGCCCAGCGTCATTTGGGTTAGGGGAGGGTTTGGCCCGGGGGGCAGGACAGTCATTATTAAATAAGAAATGGCCCAGCATCGTTTGGGTTAGGGGAGGGTTTGGCCCGGGGGGCAGGGCCGTCATTATAAAATAAGAAATGGCCCAGCATCGTTTGGGTTAGGGGAGGGTTTGGCCCGGGGGGCAGGGCCGTCATTATTAAATAAGAAATGGCCCAGCATCGTTTGGGTTAGGGGAGGGTTTGGACCGGGTGGCAGGACCGTCATTATAAAATAAGAAATGGCCCAGCATCGTTTGGGTTAGGGGAGGGTTTGGCCTGGGGGGCAGGGCCGTCATTATTAAATAAGAAATGGCCCAGCATCGTTTGGGTTAGGGGAGGGTTTGGCCCGGGGGGCAGGGCCGTCATTATTAAATAAGAAATGGCCCAGCATCGTTTGGGTTAGGGGAGGGTTTGGCCCGGGTGGCAGGACCGTCATTATAAAATAAGAAATGGCCCAGCATCGTTTGGGTTAGGGAAGGGTTTGGCCCGGGGGGCAGGGCCGTCATTATTAAATAAGAAATGGCCCAGCATCGTTTGGGTTAGGGGAGGGTTTGGCCCGGGGGGCAGGGCCGTCATTATTAAATAAGAAATGGCCCAGCGTCGTTTGGGTTAGGGGAGGGTTTGGCCCGGGGGGCAGGACAGTCATTATAAAATAAGAAATGGCCCAGCATCGTTTGGGTTAGGGGAGGGTTTGGCCCGGGGGGCAGGGCCGTCATTATAAAATAAGAAATGGCCCAGCATCGTTTGGGTTAGGGGAGGGTTTGGCCCGGGGGGCAGGGCCGTCATTATAAAATAAGAAATGGCCCAGCATCGTTTGGGTTAGGGGAGGGTTTGGCCCGGGGGCAGGGCCGTCATTATAAAATAAGAAATGGCCCAGCATCGTTTGGGTTAGGGGAGGGTTTGGCCCGGGTGGCAGGGCCGTCATTATTAAATAAGAAATGGCCCAGCATCGTTTGGGTTAGGGGAGGGTTTGGCCCGGGGGGCAGGGCCGTCATTATTAAATAAGAAATGGCCCAGCATCGTTTGGGTTAGGGGAGGGTTTGGCCCGGGGGGCAGGGCCGTCATTATTAAATAAGAAATGGCCCAGCATCGTTTGGGTTAGGGGACTGACTTGCCTCGTTACATAAAATGAATAAATACAAAATAAACAGAGCTGACAAAATTGGAATTGTTGTAACACCCAATGTGACCTGATCTGTAAATGACTGGCAGTTGTCCAGTCCTATTAGCCCTGTCCTTCTTCTCACAGCTCCCGCCTCTCTACCAAACAACCAACTGCCAAACACAGATTGTTTTTGACACCCAATCAGATCACGGTACTGTGGAAGACTGTGGCAGTCCCACCCCTTCTTATTACCATTGCCACTAATGTCAGAACTCTCAACCAAACTATGAAAACTAACTGCCAAAATCTGAAGTTCTAACACCCAATCGGATTAGAGTTGTGTAAATTCTGACAGTTAAAAGTCCTGCC
>NW_025746093.1:135000-172388 GCF_021184085.1 Oncorhynchus gorbuscha
ACACACACACACACACACACACACACACACACACACACACACACACACACACACACACACACACACACACACACACACACACACACACACACACACACACACACACTCACAAACACACACACACTCACAACACACACGCACAAACACACACACACACGCCATACTCACACACACACACACACACACACACACACACACACACACACACACACACACACACACACACACACACACACACACACACACACACACACACACACACACACACACACACACACACACACACACAGATATGCACTTGAGGCTGACATTTCAAACTGTCGGAGGGGATGCTGTCAAATTGTGCACCGCCCCGGGACACAGGTTTGTGTGTGTGTGTCTGTGTGTGTGTATTTGTGTGTGTGTGTGTGTATTTGTGTGTGTGTGTGTGTGTGTGTGTGTGTGTGTGTGTGTGTGTGTGTGTGTGTGTGTGTGTGTGTGTGTGTGTGTGTGTGTGTGTGTGTGTGTGTGTGTGTGTGTGTGTGTGTGTGTGTGTGTGTGTGTGTGTGTGTGTGTGTGTGTGTGTGTGTGTGTGTGTGTGTGTGGGTGTGTGTGTGTGTGTGCAGTGCAGTAGTTTGGTTGTCTGGTTGTGGTTTGGTTTGTCTCAGGTCTAATATGTAGCATCAGTACAAGTCTGTTTATGTAATGCACAATCATAGCTTCCGCTGTCTGACTCACACACAGACAACCTCCACTTCAACCTCAGCAAATGAAACGGGCTCAGCGGTTTGTGGGAAGTAAAACAACCCTTCCTACATCCTGACATATGGGCCCTGGTTAAAAATAGTGCACTAAATACGGAATAGGGTGCCAACCCTGGTCTAAAGTAGTGCCCTAAATGCGGAATAGGGTGCCAACCCTGGTCTAAAGTAGTGCACTAAATACGGAATAGGATGCCAACCCTCGTCTAAAGTAGTGCACTAAATACGGAATAGGGTGCCAACCCTGGTCTAAAGTAGTGCACTAAATAGGGAATAGGGTGCCAACCCTGATCTAAAGTAGTGCACTAAATAGGGAATAGGGTGCCAACCCTGGTCTAAAGTAGTGCACTAAATACGGAATAGGGTGCCAACCCTGGTCTAAAGTAGTGCACTAAATACAGAATAGGGTGACAACCCTGGTCTAAAGTAGTGCACTAAATATGGAATAGGGTGCCAACCCTGGTCTAAAGTAGTGCCCTAAATACGGAATAGGGTGCCAACCCTGATCTAAAGTAGTGCACTAAATACGGAATAGGGTGCCAACCCTGGTCTAAAGTAGTGCACTAAATACAGAATAGGGTGCCAACCCTGGTCTAAAGTAGTGCCCTAAATACGGAATAGGGTTCCAACCCTGGTCTAAATTACTGCACTAAATACGGAATAGGGTGTCAATTGGGATGCAAATGATTTAATGTAGTGGTGATGTGATGAGGTGGATATATTTCTTACCTCAATCACAACATCTGACCAGGACCCATAGTGATGTGATGACCAGGACTCATAGTGATGACCAGGACCCATAGTGATGAGATGACCAGGACCCATAGTGATGATCAGGACCCATAGTGATGAGATGACCAGGACCCATAGTGATGATCAGGACTCATAGTGATGACCAGGACTCATAGTGATGTGATGACGAGGACCCATAGTGATGACCAGGACCCATAGTGATGTGATGACCAGGACTCATAGAGATGACCAGGACCCATAGTGATGTGATGACCAGGACCCATAGTGATGTGATGACCAGGACTCATAGAGATGACCAGGACCCATAGTGATGACCAGGACCCATAGTGATGTGATGACCAGGACCCATAGTGATGACCAGGACCCATAGTGATGACCAGGACACATAGTGATGACCAGGACCCATAGTAATGTGATGACCAGGACTCATAGAGATGACCAGGACCCATAGTGATGTGATGACCAGGACCCATAGTGATGTAATGACCAGGACCCATAGTGATGACCAGGACCCATAGTGATGTGATGACCAGGACTCATAGAGATGATCAGGACCCATAGTGATGATCAGGACCCATAGTGATGAGATGACCAGGACCCATAGTGATGTGATGACCAGGACCCATAGTGATGACCAGGTCCCATAGTGATGATCAGGTCCCATAGAGATGTGATGACCAGGACCCATAGTGATGTGATGACCAGGACCCATAGTGATGTGATGACCAGGACTCATAGTGATGTGATGACCAGGACCCATAGTGAGGATCAGGACCCATAGTGATGATCAGGACCCATAGTGATGATCAGGTCCCATAGAGATGTGATGACCAGGACCCATAGTGATGTGATGACCAGGACTCATAGTGATGTGATGACCAGGACTCATAGTGATGTGATGACCAGGACCCATAGTGATGACCAGGACCCATAGTGATGACCAGGACCCATAGTGATGTGATGACCAGGACTCATAGTGATGACCAGGACCCATAGTGATGACCAGGACCCATAGTGATGTGATGACCAGGAATCATAGACATGACCAGGACCCATAGTGATGTGATGACCAGGACCAATAGTGATGTGATGACCAGGACTCATAGTGATGTGATGACCAGGACCCATAGTGATGTGATGACCAGGACTCATAGAGATGACCAGAACCCATAGTGATGTGATGACCAGGACTCATAGAGATGATCAGGACCCATAGTGATGTGATGACCAGGACTCATAGAGATGACCAGGACCCATAGTGATGTGATGACCAGGACTCATAGAGATAACCAGGACCCATAGTGATGTGATGACCAGGACCCATAGTGATGACCAGGACCCATAGTGATGACCAGGACCCATAGTGATGTGATGACCAGGACTCATAGAGATGA
This sequence comes from Oncorhynchus gorbuscha, assembly GCF_021184085.1. Taxonomy (NCBI): domain Eukaryota; kingdom Metazoa; phylum Chordata; class Actinopteri; order Salmoniformes; family Salmonidae; genus Oncorhynchus; species Oncorhynchus gorbuscha. Next base: position 137,888 of record NW_025746093.1, read on the forward strand.
CCAGGACCCATAGTGATGACCAGGACCCATAGTAATGTGATGACCAGGACCCATAGTGATGACCAGGACCCATAGTGATGTGATGACCAGGACTCATAGAGATGACCAGGACCCATAGTGATGACCAGGACCCATAGTGATGTGATGACCAGGACTCATAGAGATGACCAGGACCCATAGTGATGATCAGGACCCATAGTGATGTGATGACCAGGACTCATAGAGATGACCAGGACCCATAGTGATGACCAGGACCCATAGTGATGTGATGACCAGGACCCAGAGTTATGTGATGACCAGGACCCATAGAGATGACCAGGACCCATAGTAATGTGATGACCAGGACCCATAGTAATGTGATGACCAGGACCCATAGTGATGTGATGACCAGGACCCATAGTGATGACCATGACCCATAGTGATGTGATGATCAGGACCCATAGTGATGTGATGATCAGGACCCATAGTGATGATCAGGACCCATAGTGATGTGATGATCAGGACCCATAGTGATGACCAGGACCCATAGTGATGTGATGACCAGGACTCATAGAGATGTGATGACCAGGACTCATAGAGATGACCAGGACCCATAGTGATGTGATGACCAGGACCAATAGTGATGTGATGACCAGGACCCATAGTGATGACCAGGACCCATAGAGATGTGATGACCAGGACCCATAGTGATGACCAGGACCCATAGTGATGTGATGACCAGGACCCATAGTGATGACCAGGACCCATAGTGATGATCAGGACCCATAGTGATGTGATGACCAGGAACCATAGTGATGACCAGGACCCATAGTGATGTGATGACCAGGACCCATAGTGGTGTGATGACCAGGACCCATAGTGATGTGATGACCAGGACCCATAGTGATGACCAGGACCCATAGTGATATGATGACCAGGACCCATAGTGATGTGATGACCAGGACCCATAGTGATGACCAGGACCCATAGTGATGTGATGACCAGGACCCATAGAGATGACCATGACCAATAGTGATGTGATGACCAGGACTCATAGAGATGACCAGGACCCATAGTGATGACCAGGACCCATAGTGATGACCAGGACCAATAGTGATGACCAGGACCCATAGTGATGACCAGGACCCATAGAGATGTGATGACCAGGACCCATAGTGATGTGATGACCAGGACCCATAGTGATGACCAGGACCCATAGTGATGTGATGACCAGGACCCATAGAGATGACCAGGACCAATAGTGATGTGATGACCAGGACTCATAGAGATGACCAGGACCCATAGTGATGACCAGGACCCATAGTAATGTGATGACCAGGACCCATAGTGATGACCAGGACCCATAGTGATGACCAGGACCCATAGAGATGTGATGACCAGGACCCATAGTGATGACCAGGACCCATAGTGATGACCAGGACCCATAGTGATGTGATGACCAGGACTCATAGAGATGACCAGGACCCATAGTGATGACCAGGACCCATAGTAATGTGATGACCAGGACCCATAGTGATGACCAGGACCCATAGTGATGTGATGACCAGGACTCATAGAGATGACCAGGACCCATAGTGATGATCAGGACCCATAGTGATGTGATGACCAGGACTCATAGAGATGACCAGGACCCATAGTGATGACCAGGACCCATAGTGATGTGATGACCAGGACCCAGAGTTATGTGATGACCAGGACCCATAGAGATGACCAGGACCCATAGTAATGTGATGACCAGGACCCATAGTGATGTGATGACCAGGACCCATAGTGATGACCAGGACCCATAGTGATGTGATGATCAGGACCCATAGTGATGTGATGATCAGGACCCATAGTGATGACCAGGACCCATAGTGATGTGATGATCAGGACCCATAGTGAAGACCAGGACCCATAGTGATGTGATGACCAGGACTCATAGAGATGTGATGACCAGGACTCATAGAGATGACCAGGACCCATAGTGATGTGATGACCAGGACCAATAGTGATGTGATGACCAGGACCCATAGTGATGACCAGGACCCATAGTGATGTGATGATCAGGACCCATAGTGATGACCAGGACCCATAGTTATGTGATGACCAGGACTCATAGAGATGTGATGACCAGGACCCATAGTGATGTGATGACCAGGACTCATAGAGATGTGATGACCAGGACTCATAGAGATGACCAGGACCCATAGTGATGTGATGACCAGGACCAATAGTGATGTGATGACCAGGACCCATAGTGATGACCAGGACCCATAGAGATGTGATGACCAGGACCCATAGTGTTGACCAGGACCCATAGTGATGTGATGACCAGGACCCATAGTGATGTGATGACCAGGACCCATAGTGATGTGATGACCAGGACCCATAGTGATGACCAGGACCCATAGTGATATGATGACCAGGACCCATAGTGATGATCAGTACCCATAGTGATGTGATGACCAGGACGCATAGTGATGACCAGGACCCATAGTGATGATCAGGACCCATAGTGATGTGATGACCAGGAACCATAGCGATGACCAGGACCCATAGTGATGTGATGACCAGGACCCATAGTGATGTGATGACCAGGACCCATAGTGATGTGATGACCAGGAACCATAGTGATGACCAGGACCCATAGTGATATGATGACCAGGACCCATAGTGATGTGATGACCAGGACCCATAGTGATGACCAGGACCCATAGTGATGTGATGACCAGGACTCATAGAGATGTGATGACCAGGACTCATAGAGATGTGATGACCAGGACCCATAGTGATGTGATGACCAGGACCCATAGTGATGTGATGACCAGGAACCATAGTGATGACCAGGACCCATAGTGATATGATGACCAGGACCCATAGTGATGTGATGACCAGGACCCATAGTGATGACCAGGACCCATAGTGATGTGATGACCAGGACCCATAGAGATGACCAGGACCAATAGTGATGTGATGACCAGGACTCATAGAGATGACCAGGACCCATAATGATGACCAGGACCCATAGTGATGACCAGGACCCATAGTGATGACCAGGACCCATAGAGATGTGATGACCAGGACCCATAGTGATGACCAGGACCCATAGTGATGACCAGGACCCATAGTGATGTGATGACCAGGACTCATAGAGATGACCAGGACCCATAGTGATGACCAGGACCCATAGTAATGTGATGACCAGGACCCATAGTGATGACCAGGACCCATAGTGATGTGATGACCAGGACTCATAGATATGACCAGGACCCATAGTGATGATCAGGACCCATAGTGATGTGATGACCAGGACGCATAGTGATGACCAGGACCCATAGTGATGATCAGGACCCATAGTGATGTGATGACCAGGAACCATAGCGATGACCAGGACCCATAGTGATGTGATGACCAGGACCCATAGTGATGTGATGACCAGGACCCATAGTGATGTGATGACCAGGAACCATAGTGATGACCAGGACCCATAGTGATATGATGATCAGGACCCATAGTGATGTGATGACCAGGACCCATAGTGATGACCAGGACCCATAGTGATGTGATGACCCATAGTGATGTGATGACCAGGACTCATAGAGATGACCAGGACCCATAGTGATGACCAGGACCCATAGTGATGTGATGACCAGGACTCATAGAGATGACCAGGACCCATAGTGATGTGATGACCAGGACCCATAGTTATGGGATAACCAGGACCCATAGAGATGATCAGGACCCATAGTGATGTGATGACCAGGACTCATAGAGATGACCAGGACCCATAGTGATGTGATGACCAGGACCCATAGTTATGACCAGGACCCATAGTGATGTGATGACCAGGACCCATAGTGATGACCAGGACCCATAGTGATGACCAGGACCCATAGTGATGTGATGACCAGGACCCATAGTGATGTGATGACCAGGACTCATAGAGATGACCAGGACCCAGAGTTATGTGATGATCAGGACCCATAGTGATGACCAGGACCCATAGTGATGACCAGGACCCAGAGTTATGTGATGATCAGGACCCATAGTGATGACCAGGACCCATAGTGATGTGATGACCAGGACCCAGAGTTATGTGATGATCAGGACTCATAGTGATGACCAGGACCCATAGTGAGTATCAGAACCCATAGTGATGACCAGGACCCATAGAGATGACCAGGACCCATAGTGAGTATCAGGACCCATAGAGATGATCAGGACCCATAGTGATGACCAGGACCCATAGTGAGTATCAGGACCCATAGAGATGACCAGGACCCATAGTGAGTATCAGGACCCATAGAGATGACCAGGACCCATAGAGATGACCAGGACCCATAGAGATGACCAGGACCCAAAGTGAGTATCAGGACCCATAGAGATGACCAGGACCCATAGAGATGACCAGGACCCATAGAGATGACCAGGACCCATAGTGATGACCAGGACCCATAGAGATGACCAGGACCCATAGTGATGACCAGGACCCATAGAGATGACCAGGACTCATAGAGATGACCAGGACCCATAGTGATGACCAGGACCCATAGTGATGACCAGGACTCATAGAGATGAGCAGGACCCATAGAGATGACCAGGACCCATAGTGATGACCAGGACCCATAGAGATGACCAGGACTCATAGAGATGACCAGGACCCATAGTCATGACCAGGACCCATAGTGATGACCAGGACTCATATAGATGACCAGGACCCACAGTGATGACCAGGACCCATAGAGATGACCAGGACCCATAGTGATGACCAGGACCCATAGAGATGACCAGGACTCATAGAGATGACCAGGACCCATAGTGATGACCAGGACCCATAGTGATGACCAGGACTCATAGAGATGACCAGGACCCATAGAGATGACCAGGACCCACAGTGCAGGGACCTTTTGGGCCCCAGATATGTCATGCTGAAGTCCACGTGGTGTTTAGATAGAGTTATCTGCTGTAGCTGACTGCCGTTTTCTGCTTGTCTTAATTATCTGCTGCCTCTATACAGTTTTCTGTCACACAGTGTAATTATGAAGAGGAGGGATGAGGGTAGGGGGGGGTTTAGGTGTGTGTGTGTGTGTGTGTGTGTGTGTGTGTGTGTGTGTGTGTGTGTGTGTGTGTGTGTGTGTGTGTGTGTGTGTGTGTGTGTGTGTGTGTGTGTGTGCGTGTGCGTGCGTGCGTGCGTGTGTGTTTGTCATAGAGTAATCTGTCCCTGGGTATAATATACCAGACCCATTTAACTTACTGTATGTGTATGTGTATATAAATATATATCCCAACATTTCTCTAATTCTCTGTCTGTCTGTCTGTCTGTCTGTCTGTCTGTCTGTCTGTCTGTCTGTCTGTCTGTCTGTCTGTCTGTCTGTCTGTCTGTCTGTCTGTCTGTCTGTCTGTCTGTCTGTCTGTCTGTCTGTCTGTCTGTCTGTCTGTCTGTCTGTCTGTCTGTCTGTCTACTTCTCTCCGCCCTGTATTTCTCTCGCTTCATGAGTTACCCTTCCTCTTCCTGTTTGTGTGTTTGAGGGCAGACCTCCAGATGATACGGTGGTCTTTATTTCTAACCTCTGTTTTCTCTCTCTTCCCTCACGGTCTCTCTCTTCCCTCACGGTCTCTCTCTTCCCTCACGGTCTCTCTCTTCCCTCACATTCTCTCTCTTCCCTCACGTTCTCTCTCTTCCCTCACTTTCTCTCTTCCCTCACTCTCTCTCTTTCCTCACTCTCTCACTCTCTAATCCCTCTCTTCCCTCACATTCTCTCTCTTCCCTCACTTTCTCTCTTTCCTCACTCTCTCTCTTCCCTCACTTTCTCTCTCTTCCCTTACTCTCTCTCTCTTGCCTCTCTCTTCCCTATCTCTCTTTCCTCTCTCTCTCTCTCTTCCCTGATTCTCTCTCTCTTCCCTCACTCTCTCTCCACCCACTCTCTCTCTCTCTTCCCTGATTCTCTCTCTCTTCCCTCACTCTCTCCCTCCACCCACTCTCTCTCTCTCTCTCTCTCTCTCTTCCCTCACTTTCTCTCTCCTTCCCCACTCTCTCTATTCCCTCACTCTCTCTTTCTCTTCCCTCACTCTCTCTCTCTTCCAAACTCTCTCTCTCTTCCTTCACTCTCTCTCCTCCCTCACTCTCTCTCTGCCCTCACTCTCTCTCTCTTCCCTCACTCTCTCTCTCTTCCCTCACTCTCCCTCTCTTTCCACTCACTCTCTCACTCTCTCTCTTCCCTCACTTTCTCTCTCTTCCCTTACTCTCTCTCTTGCCTCTCTCTTCCCTCTCTCTCTTCCCTCACTCTCTCTCTCCACCCTCTCTCTCTCTCTTCCCTCACTTTCTCTCTCCTTCCTCACTCTCTCTATTCCCTGACTCTCTCTTTCTCTTCCCTCACTCTCTCTCTCTTCCAAACTCTCTCTCTCTTTCCTCACTCTCTCTCTCTCTTCCCTTACTCTCTCTCTCTTCCCTCACTCTCTCTCCCTCCCTCACTCACTCTCTCTTCCCTCACTCTTTCTTCCTTCACTCTCTCTCATCCCTCATTCTCTCTCTCATCCCTCACTCTCTCTCTTCCCTCACTCTCTATCGCTTCCCTCACTCTTTATCTCTTCTCTCTCTGTCTCTCTCTCTCTCTCTTCCCTCACTCTCTCTCTCATCCCTCACTCTCTCTCTTCCCTCACTCTCTATCGCTTCCCTCACTCTTTATCTCTTCTCTCTCTGTCTCTCTCTCTCTCTTCCCTCACTCTCTCTCTCTGCCTCTCTCTCTCTCTCTCTCTCTCTCTCTCTCTCTCTCTCTCTCTCTCTCTCTCTCTCTCTCTCTCTCTCTCTCTCTCTCTCTCTCTTCCCTCACTCTCTATCGCTTCCCTCACTCTTTATCTCTTCTCTCTCTGTCTCTCTCTCTCTCTCTTCCCTCACTCTCTCTCTCTGTCTCTCTCTCTCTCTCTTCCCTCACTCTCTCTCTCTGTGTCTCTCTCTCTCTCTCTTCCCTCACTCTCTCTCTCTCTCTCTCTTCCCTCACTCTCTTCCCTCACTCTCTATCGCTTCCCTCACTCTCTCTCTCTTCCCTCACTCTCTCTCTCTTCCCTCCCTCTCTCTCATCCCTCTCTCTCTCTCTCTCTTCCCTCACTCTCTTCCCTCACTCTCTATCGCTTCCCTCACTCTCTCTCTCTTCCCTCACTCTCTCTCTTCCCTCACTCTCTCTCATCCCTCACTCTCTCTCTTCCCTCACTCTCTATCGCTTCCCTCACTCTTTATCTCTTCTCTCTCTGTCTCTCTCTCTCTCTCTTCCCTCACTCTCTCTCTCATCCCTCACTCTCTCTCTTCCCTCACTCTCTATCGCTTCCCTCACTCTTTATCTCTTCTCTCTCTGTCTCTCTCTCTCTCTTCCCTCACTCTCTCTCTCTGTCTCTCTCTCTCTCTCTCTCTCTCTCTCTCTCTCTCTCTCTCTGTCTCTCTCTCTCTTCCCTCAATTTCTCTCTCTGTCTCTCTCTCTCTCTCTTCCCTCACTCTCTCTCTCTCTGTCTCTCTCTCTCTCTTCCCTCACTCTCTCTCTCTGTCTCTCTCTCTCTCTCTTCCCTCACTCTCTTCCCTCACTCTCTATCTCTTCCCTCACTCTCTCTCTCTTCCCTCACTCTCTCTCTTCCCTCACTCTCTCACTTCCCTCACTCTCTCTCTTCCCTCACTCTCTCTCTTCCCTCACTCTCTCACTTCCCTCACTCTCTCTCTTCCCTCACTCTCTCTCTTCCCTCACTCTCTCTCTTCCCTCACTCTCTCTCTCTGTCTCTCTCTCTCTCTCTTCCCTCACTCTCTCTCTTCCCTCACTCTCTCTCTCTGTCTCTCTCTCTCTCTCTTCCCTCACTCTCTCTCTTCCCTCACTCTCTCTCTCTGTCTCTCTCTCTCTCTCTCTCTTCCCTCTCTCTCTCTCTTCCCTCACTCTCTCACTCTGTCTCTCTCTCTCTCTCTTCCCTCTCTCTCTCTTCCCTCACTCTCTCACTCTGTCTCTCACTCTCTCACTTCCCTCACTCTCTCTCTTCCCTCACTCTCTCTCTTCCCTCACTCTCTCACTTCCCTCACTCTCTCTCTTCCCTCACTCTCTCTCTTCCCTCACTCTCTCTCTTCCCTCACTCTCTCTCTTCCCTCACTCTCTCTCTTCCCTCACTCTCTCACTTCCCTCACTCTCTCTCTTCCCTCACTCTCTCTCTTCCCTCACTCTCTCTCTTCCCTCACTCTTTCACTCTGTCTCTCTCTCTCTCTCTTCCCTCTCTCTCTTCCCTCACTCTCTCACTCTGTCTCTCACTCTCTCACTTCCCTCACTCTCTCTCTTCCCTCACTCTCTCTCTTCCCTCACTCTCTCACTTCCCTCACTCTCTCTCTTCCCTCACTCTCTCTCTTCCCTCACTCTCTCTCTTCCCTCACTCTCTCTCTCTCTGTCTCTCTCTCTCTCTCTTCCCTCACTCTCTCTCTTCCCTCTCTCTCTTCCCTCTCTCTCTCTCTCTCTCTCTCTCTCTCTCTCTCTCTCTCTCTCTCTCTCTTCTCCTCTCTCTCTCTCTCTCTCTCTCTCTCTCTCTTCCCTCACTCTCTCTCTTCCCTCACCTCTCTCTCTCTGTCTCTCTCTCTCTCTCTTCCCTCACTCTCTCTCTTCCCTCACTCTCTCTCTCTGTCTCTCACTCTCTCTTCCCTCACTCTCTCTCTCTGTCTCTCTCTCTCTCTCTTCCCCCTCTCTCTCTCTTCCCTCTCTCTCTCTCTCTCTCTCTCTCTCTCTCTCTCTCTCTCTCTCTCTCTCTCTCTCTCTCTCTCTCTCTCTCTCTCTCTCTCTCTCTTCCCTCACTCTCTCTCTTCCCTCACTCTCTCTCTCTGTCTCTCTCTCTCTCTCTTCCCTCACTCTCTCTCTTCCCTCACTCTCTCTCTCTGTCTCTCTCTCTCTCTCTTCCCTCTCTCTCTCTTCCCTCACTCTCTCTCTCTGTCTCTCACTCTCTCTCTTCCCTCACTCTCTCACTTCTGAAACAGTGTTTTTCCCTCTGCTGCAGAAAGTTAGTGATGGATGGACAAAGCGGAGGATGAAGGTAGAGAGGAGAAATGGAATAGAATGAAAGGCAATGAAAGTCACTTTTGTATATTATCTACTTCACTTGCTTTGGCAATGTTAACATGTGTTTCCCATGCCAATAAAGCCCCTTGAATTGAAAATTAAAGGAAGAGAAAGAGGGAGGCTTAGACAGATGAGTTGAGTGGAGTTGAGTGGAGGGAGGAGGTAGAGAAAAGGAGAGGAATACAGGGAGAGAGGAGAGAGAGAGAGATGGAGAGGAGGGAGAGAGAGGAAGATGGAGAGGGAGATAGAGAGGAGAGAAATGAATATGGAGAGAGGGAAGAGGGAAAGAGAGGAGAGAGAGGGAGGAGAAAGAGAGGAGAGAGAGGGAGATGGAGTGGAGGGAGAGAGAGGCGGGAGATAAAGAGAGGAGAGAAATTAATATGGAGAGAGGAAGAGGGAAAGAGAGGAGAGAGAGGAGAGAGAAGGAGAGAGAGGGAGGAGTGGAGGGAGAGGGAGAGAAAGAGAGGAGAGAGAGGAAGATGGAGAGGGAGAGAAAGAGAAAGAGAGGAGAGAGAGGGAGAGAAAGAGAGGAGGAGAGAGAGGAATATGGAGAGGAAGAGATTGAGAGAGAGAGAGAGAGAGGAAGATACACGAGGAAGGACACTGGAAGGGCAGTGCAGAGAAAAATACTAGAGCAGGAAGAGAGAATGCACTCAGAGGAATACAAAAAGGTACCCCTCGACACACACACACACACACACACACACACACACACACACACACACACACACACACACACACACACACACACACACACACACACACACACACACACACACACACACACACACACACACACACACACACACACACACACACACACACACACACACACACATATGTACTGAGTATAAAGTGTCTCCAAGACATCGATAGGAAATCTTTCACACTATACCTGACCTGCAACAAGATCACGTAGTTTCACTTCCAAATTAGACGTCTATTATGGGGGAACGTCAATTTCTGATGCGCTATTTCTGCATGGTTACAGGGTTAATTCTGCATAAATACAGGGTTAATTCTGCATGGTTACAGGGTTAATTCTGCATAAATACAGGATTAATTCTGCATGGTTACAGGGTTAATTCTGCATGGTTACAGGGTTAATTCTACATGGTTACAGGGTTAATTCTACATAAATACAGGGTTAATTCTACATGGTTACAGGGTTAATTCTACATAAATACAGGGTTAATTCTGCATGGTTACAGTGTTAATTCTACATAAATACAGGGTTAATTCTACATGGTTACAGGGTTAATTCTACATAAATACAGGGTTAATTCTGGATGGTTACAGGGTTAATTCTGCATGGTTACAGGGTTAATTCTACATAAATACAGGGTTAATTCTACATGGTTACAGGGTTAATTCTACATGGTTACTGTAATGAACTTCGTCTGTTGTTTGAAGAGAGTCAGACCGAAATGCAGCGTGTAGGTTACTCATGACTTTTAATGAAGAATAATGCGGTACATGAAATAACTGAAAATACAAAAACAACAAACGAGTGAAACTAATACAGCCTATCTGGTGACTAACACTAAGACAGGTACAATCACCCACGAAATACAACGCGCACTCAAGCTACCTAAATACGGTTCCCAATCCGAGACAACTAGAATCAGCTGACTCCAATTAGGAATCGCCTCAGGCAGCCAAGCCTAACTAGACACACCCCTACTAATAAACACTCCCAATTAATACAAACCCCAATACGAAATACAACATATAAACCCATGTCACACCCTGGCCTACCCAAACATATAACAAAAACACAAGATACAATGACCAAGGCGTGACAGAACCCCCCCCCCTAAGGTGCGGACTCCGGGACGCACCTCAAGAGCATAGGGAGGGTCCGGGTGGGCGTCTGTCCATGGTGGCGGTTCTGGCTCGGGACGTGGACCCCACTCCATAAATGTCCTAGTTCCTCCCCTTCGCGTCCTAGGATAATCCACCTTCTCCGCCGACCATGGCCTAATAGTCCTCACCCTGATCCCCACATAACTGAGGGGCAGCTCGGGACCGAGGGGCAGCTCGGGACAGAGGGGCAGCTCGGGACAGAGGGGCAGCTCGGGACAGAAGGGCAGCCCGGGACAGAGGGGCAGCCCGGGACAGAGGGGCAGCCCGGGACCGAAGCAGCCCAGTACTGAGGGGAAGCCCGGTACTGAGAGGGAGCCCAGTACAGAGAGGAAGCCTAGTACTGAAAGGAAGCTCAGTACTGAGAGGAAGCTCAGGCAGGTAGTAGGCTCCGGTAAATCCTGGCTGGCTGGTGAACCTGGATGATTCAGGTTGTCTGGCCGATCTAGAAGATCTTGGCAGACTGGCACTTCTGGCGGATCCTGGCAGACTGGCACTTCTGGCGGATCCTGGCAGACTGGTGACGCTGGGCCGACTGGCGGCGCTGGGCAGACAGGAGACTCCGGCAGCGCAGGAGAGGAGAAAGGCTCTGGCTGAGCTGAACAGGCGGGAGACTCCAACAGTGCAGGAGAGGAGAAAAGCTCTGGCTGCGCTGAACAGGCGAGGCGCACTGGACGCGCTGAGCCGACTGGTAGCACTGGTGGCGCTGGACAGACAGGAGACTCCGGCAGCGCAGGAGAGGAGAAAGGCTCTGGCTGCGCTGAACAGGCTGGAGACTCCGATAGCACAGGAGGGGAGAAAAGCACTGGCTGTGCTGAACAGGCGATGCGCACTGGACGCGCTGGGCCGACTGGGAGCACTGGTGGCGCTGGACAGACAGGAGACTCCGGCAGCGCAAGAGAGGAGAAAGGCTCTGGCTGCGCTAAACAGGCGGGAGACTCCGATAGCGCAGGAGAAGAGAACAGCTCTGGTTGCGCTAAACAAGCAGGAGACTCCGGCAGCGCAGGAGGGGAGAAAAGCACTGGCTGCGCTGAACAGGCGAGACGCACTGGAGGCCTGGTGCGTGGTGCTGGAACTGGTGTTACTGGCGCGAGGACACGCACAGGAAGCCTGGTGCGGGGAGCTGCTACCGGAGGACTGGTGTGTAGAGGTGGCTCTGGATAGACCGGACCGTGCAGGCGCACTGGAGCTCTTGAGCACCGAGCCTGCCCAAGCTACCTGGCTCGATGCCCACTCTAGCCCGGCCAATAGGAAGGGCTGGTATGTGTCGCAGCTGGCTCTGCACCCGCACTGGAAACACCGTGCGCTCCATAGCATAACACGGTGCCTGCCCGGTCTCTCTAGCCCAACGGTGAGCACAGGGAGTATGCGCAGGTTTCCTACCTGGCATAACTATTCTCCCTTTTAGCCCCCCAATATTGTTTTTGGGGTGACTTTCCGGTTTCCAACCGCGTCACCGTGCTGCCTCCTCATACATGCGCCTCTCCGCTTTAGCTGCCTCTATTTCCTCCTTGGGACGGCGATATTCTCCCGGCTGCTCCCAGGGTCCTTGACCGTCTAATTCCTCCTCCCATATCCAAATCTCCAAATGATGCAGTCTCTCCCATTGCAACTGCTCTTCACGATTAACAGGGAGAGTAGGCTCAGGTCTGACTCCTGACACTGCCACTCTCTCTCTGTGCTTTCCCCGTTACCTACGGTTTTCGCTCTGTATAGCCGTGCTTTCCTTTTCGATTCAATCCGTGTATAGCCCTCTTCGCATTGCTGTAGGGAATCCCAGGCGGGCTCCTGCACTCGCTCTGGGTCGGCCGCCCACCTGTCGATTTCCTCCCACGTAGTATACTCCTTGCTTCTGTTGTCCATAACGTCCTCCTTCAGATCCTGCCAGTTCACACGCTGCCTGTGAATGGTGGTGGGTGATTCTGTAATGAACTTCGTCTGTTGTTTGAAGAGAGTCAGACCGAAATGCAGCGTGTAGGTTACTCATGACTTTTAATGAAGAATAATGCGGTACATGAAATAACTGAAAATACAAAAACAACAAACGAGTGAAACTAATACAGCCTATCTGGTGACTAACACTAAGACAGGTACAATCACCCACGAAATACAACGCGCACTCAAGCTACCTAAATACTGTTCCCAATCTGAGACAACTAGAATCAGCTGACTCCAATTAGGAATCGCCTCAGGCAGCCAAGCCTAACTAGACACACCCCTACTAATAAACACTCCCAATTAATACAAACCCCAATACGAAATACAACATATAAACCCATGTCACACCCTGGCCTACCCAAACATATAACAAAAACACAAGATACAATGACCAAGGCGTGACAGTTACAGGGTTAATTCTGCATGGTTACAGGGTTAATTCTGCATGGTTACAGGGTTAATTCTGGATGGTTACAGGGTTAATTCTGCATGGTTACAGGGTTAATTCTACATGGTTACAGGGTTAATTCTACATAAATACAGGGTTAATTCTGCATGGTTACAGGGTTAATTCTACATAAATACAGGGTTAATTCTGCATGGTTACAGGGTTAATTCTACATAAATACAGGGTTAATTCTGGATGGTTACAAGGTTAATTCTACATGGTTACAGGGTTAATTCTACATAAATACAGGGTTAATTCTGGATGGTTACAGGGTTAATTCTACATGGTTACAGGGTTAATTCTACATAAATACAGGGTTAATTCTGCATAAATACAGGGTTAATTCTACATTGTTACAGGGTTAATTCTACATGGTTACAGGGTTAATTCTGCATAAATACAGGGTTAATTCTGCATAAATACAGGGTTAATTCTGCATGGTTACAGGGTTAATTCTGCATGGTTACAGGGTTAATTCTGCATAAATACAGGGTTAATTCTACATGGTCAATAGTAAGTAAATAGTAAAAATTGTGTTTGACCAGATACAATGCTATTTAACAGTAAACTAATAGCGCAATATTTTGTCACGAAAAGATGCTCGACTATGCATATAATTGGCAGCTTTGGAAAGAAAACACTCTGACGTTTCCAAAACTGCAAAGATATTATCTGTGAGTGCCACAGACCTCATGCTACAGGCGAAACCAAGATGAAACCTCAAACAGGAAATGAGCTGAATTTTTGAGGCTCTGTTTTCCATTGTCTCCTTATATGACTGTGATTGTGCCATGAACGAGCATAAGCTCTCTGCCGTTCGTCCAAGGTGTCTGCAGCATTGTGATGTATTTGTAGGCCTATCATTGGAAGATTGGCCATAAGAGACTACATTTGCCAGGGGTCCGCCCGGTGTCCTTTGTCTAAATTGGTGCGTAATCTTCAGCTGCAGGCATTTTGCCATGGGATTCAGAGGGGAAAGCACACTTCCACGAATGATATATCATCGAAGAGATATGTGAAAAACACGTTGAGGATTGATTCTAAACAACGTTTACCATGTTTCAGTCGATATTATGGAGTTAATTTGGAAAAAAGTTTGGCGTTTTGACGAATGAATTTCCGTTTTGTTTTGGTAGCCAAACATGACGCAGAAAACGGACCGATTTCTCCTGCACAAATAATCTTTCAGGAAAAACTGAACATTTGCTATCTAACTGAGAGTCTCCTCATTGAAAACATCCGAAGTTCTTCAAAGGTAAATGATTTTATTTGAATGGTTTTCTGGATTTTGTGAAAATGTTGCCTGCTGAATGCTAACGCTAACTGCTAATGCTAGCTATCAATAGCTATCAATACTGTTACACAAATGCTAGTTTTGCTATGGTTGAGAAGCATATTTTTGAAAATCTGAGATGACAGTGTTGTTAACTTCTTGCGTCGAGCCAACCCGGATCCGGGATCGTGACTACAGCCTCAAGTCCATTACCATAACGCAATGTTAACTATTCATGAAAATCGCAAATGAAATGAAATCAATATGCTAGCTCTCATGCTTAGCCTTTTGTTAACAACACTGTCATCTCAGATTTTCAAAAATATGCTTCTCTACCATAGCAAAACTAGCATTTAGCATATAGCGTTAGCATTCAGCATTATCATTTAGCATTAGCATTTAGCGTTAGCATCACCAGGCAACATTTTCACAAAAACCAGCAAAAACATTCAATAAATCATTTACCTTTAGAACCAATCCTCAAGGTGTTTTTCACATATCTCTTCAATGATGTATCGTTCCTGGAAGTGTGCTTCTCCCTCTGTCATCGCTTCTCTCCCTCCTTCGGCAAGTATTCGGGATCAGAGCCTGAACCCGTGGAGGTAGTGGTAACACTACTCCCCGCGGCGGGAACGACTCAGACGGACTCTGTCTGTACTGTTGGCCGGGGACAAGCGCCAGCGGCGTCCGTTACTTCAGAATCTGTGATCCACTAAAGTAGAGGGACGGTCACGTGACGTTACACCCCCTTGACCAGGAGTCAGTATTCCATCTATTGCTCTTCCTGTTAGACTCCTCGTAGTACCCATCACTCTGGCTGACTGTCCCTCATGTGTCTACAACTTTAGTGGTAATTCCCGTCACCGCAGGGAATTTTATGGATCAGAACCCTTTTCCTCCGCTCTCATTATTACTATCTACCTCTCCTCTCCTCTCCTCTCCTCTCCTCTCCTCTCCTCTCCTCTCCTCTCCTCTCCATTTCTGGTTCAAGGTCTCGACTCTCGGCCTCTAGGAACCATCACACACATCCTCCAACCACTCACCCTAATAGTGGTGCTCTATAACCAGGAAAACATCCCCTTCTTCATCACCAGTGCACCAGTTCACAAGATCATCCTAGGCCTACCTTGGATTCAGCACCATAACCCATATCATGGTCGAGGATGAGATTCACCGACTGGTCACCTGAATGCCGGAAGACCTAGTTCCACGTCGTGTGAGAGTCCCGTGGTTTGCCCTCCATCCCAAAATTACAGAATAATATCAGGAACTAAGGGAGCTATTTTCCAAGACCCGCACTACCTGTCTCCCTCCTCATCGCCCCTGGGACTGTGCCATTGACCTGTTTTCCGGTGCAACACCTCCGCATATACCCTCAGTCGGTGGTGAGGGCCCATGAGGCGCTCCAACAGGGTTTCATCTGCAGGTCCACGTCCCCTGTGTCGACTGGTTTCTTCTTCGTGGCCAAGAAGGAGGGAGGATTATCGATTACCATGGACTCAATGACATCACCATGAAGTATCATTACCCTCTCTCCCTGGTGCCGTCAGCCATCGAGCAGCTCCGCGGGGCCTGTTTTTTCACCAAACTGAACCTGTGGAGTGCCTAAAATCTCATTCGCATCTGGGAAAGGGATGAGTAGGAGACGGCGTTCAGCATGATGTCTAATCACTACGAAGAACTTGGTTGTGCCCTTTTGCTAAGCCAATGCTTTGTCTTTGTTCCAGGCATTTGTCAACAACGTGTTCAGGGACATGCTCGGACGTCAGGTGATTGTGTACATTGATGACATCCTGCTCTTCTCGATCAACCCGGAAGATCACATCAATCACATTCGAGCAGTCCTGGAACGCCTCTTGGCTGATCAGCTGTTTGTCAAGGAGGAGAAGTGCCAGATCCACCAAAGGGCTCCTTCCTGGATACCAAATCCACCACAGGGCTCCTTCCTGGATACCAAATCCACCACAGGGCTCCTTCCTGGATACCAAATCCACCCGAGGGCTCCTTCCTGGATACCAAATCCACCAGAGGGCTCCTTCCTGGATACCAAATCCACCAGAGGGCTCCTTCCTGGATACCAAATTCACCAGAGGGCTCCTTCCTGGATACCAAATCCACCCGAGGGCTCCTTCCTGGATACCAAATCCACCAGAGGGCTCCTTCCTGGATACCAAGTCCACCAGAGGGCTCCTTCCTGGATACCAAATCCACCAGAGGGCTCCTTCCTGGATACCAAATCCACCCGAGGGCTCCTTCTTGGATACCAAGTCCACCCGAGGGCTCCTTCTTGGATACCAAATCCACCCGAGGGCTCCTTCTTGGATACCAAATCCACCCGAGGGCTCCTTCTCGGATACCAACTCCACCACAGGGCTCCTTCTTGGATACCAACTCCACCACAGGGCTCCTTCCTGGATACCAAATCCACCAGAGGGCTCCTTCCTGGATACCAAATCCACCAGAGGGATCCTTCTTGGATACCAAATCCACCAGAGGGCTCCTTCCTGGATACCAAATCCACCAGAGGGCTCCTTCCTGGATACCAAATCCACCCGAGGGCTCCTTCCTGGATACCAAATCCACCCGAGGGCTCCTTCCTGGATACCAAATCCACCCTCAGGGTGTGAGGGTGGAGGACAAGAAGATAGATCTGGTAAGTTCATGGCCCAGTCCCAACCGCCATCAAGGGGTTTTCACAGTTTTTGGGGTTTGCCTGCTTTTACCACCGCATCATCAGCAACTTCAGTGCCGTCGCCATCCCTCTCACCTCCCTCCTCAAGGGTAGGCCTCGTAGGTTGGGTTGGCCTCCAACAGCTGACGAGGCCTTTCTTCTCCTCAAGGGGTGTTTCACCTCCACCCCCTTGCTGATACACCCAGATCCCATGCTACCTTTTTTTGGTTGAGGAAGGCACATTGGAGGTGGGTGTGGGGGCAGTTTATTGTGTGGGGACCCACTAAAATTGTATCCTTGTGCTTTCTTATCCAAGAAACTGTCCCCCGCAGCGGGTTAGGTCAGGGTGTGATGTGGGGTGGGCATTCTATGTTTTGTTTTCTATGTATCTTTATTTCTATGTTTTGGCCTAGTATGGTTCTCAATCATGGACAGCGCAAACACAGACCGGATCTCTTGAAATGAATTTGTTTTAAAAATATATACAGTACCAATCAAAAGTCTGGACATGCCTACTCATTCAAGTGTTTTATTTGTTTTTGTGTTTTAATCGTTGTCTCTGATTTGGAATCATATTTAGGTAGCCCTTTTTCCCTCCTTTCAGTGTAGTTAACTTTGTTTGTGGCCCCGTAAGCTTCACGGTTGTTTCTTTCGTTTGTTGTTTAACATTTACATTTACATTTAAGTCATTTAGCAGAAGCTCTTATCCAGAGCGACTTACAAATTGGTGCATTCACCTTATGACATCCAGTAGAACAGTCACTTTACAATAGTGCATCTAAATCTTAAACGGGGGGGGTGAGAAGGATTACTTATCCTATCCTAGGTATTCCTTAAAGAGGTGGGGTTTCAGGTGTCTCCGGAAGGTGGTGATTGACTCCGCTGTCCTGGCGTCGTGAGGGAGTTTGTTCCACCATTGGGGGGCCAGAGCAGCGAACAGTTTTGACTGGGCTGAGCGGGAGCTGTACTTCCTCAGTGGTAGGGAGGCGAGCAGGCCAGAGGTGGATGAACGCAGTGCCCTTGTTTGGTTGTAGGGCCTGATCAGAGCCTGGAGGTACTGAGGTGCCGTTCCCCTCACAGCTCCGTAGGTAAGCACCATGGTCTTGTAGCGGAAGCGAGCTTCAACTGGAAGCCAGTGGAGAGAGCGGAGGAGCGGGGTGACGTGAGAGAACTTGGGAAGGTTGAACACCAGACGGGCTGCGGCGTTCTGGATGAGTTGTAGGGGTTTAATGGCACAGGCAGGGAGCCCAGCCAACAGCGAGTTGCAGTAATCCAGACGGGAGATGACAAGTGCCTGGATTAGGACCTGCGCCGCTTCCTGTGTGAGGCAGGGTCGTACTCTGCGGATGTTGTAGAGCATGAACCTACAGGAACGGGCCACCGCCTTGATGTTAGTTGAGAACGACAGGGTGTTGTCCAGGAGGAGCGGGGTGACGTGTTGACAACATTAAATAAAAAAAGACAATGTACCTCCTCCGGGAGCGTCACTACGCTGCACTTTGGTTCCAACGACACCCGTGACACTTCCAGCCGTTCTTCTGGTATTATTGGCCTTCCTGACAACATTGTCTCAGACCGTGGCCCCCAATTCACATCCCGAGTATGGAGGGCCTTCTGGGAGAAGTTCAGGGTCACGGTTAGCCTCACATTGGCCACAGTCTATCGGGGAGAGGATAGATCAGGAGCTGGGGCGGTTACTGAGGAGACCAACAGGGCGAGTGGACCTTTCCTTGTAGAGAGTTCTGGGCGTACTCTTTGTATTCAAGGTTCTCCGGAGGGTCAATGAGGTGACATACAGGATACAATTATCCAGTCACTACCGTATCTCACCCTCTTTCCATGTCTCCCTCCTCAGACCGGTGGTTATTGGTCCCCTAGCTGATGCTGTTCCCCACGACACACCTCCATCCCCCATGGATATCGAGGGGGGCCAGGCATACGCTGTCAGATCCCTACTGGACTCCCGACGTCGTGGGGGTCGGCTTCAGTATCTGGTGGAGGGGTATGTTCCCAGAGGAGCAGTGTTGAGTTCAGGTGGAGGACATTCTGGACCCCAACGTCATCCGTGGAGTCCACCTTCGCCGCCCGGACCGATCCTCTCCTCGTCCTCGGGGACGTCCCCGCTTCCGACTCGTCGTTAACGGACCAGTCATAGACGGACCTTCTTCTCAAACGTCTGAAATCGCTGTCTAGTGATCAGCCGGATATCGCGTGTATTCCCCAAACACACACAGCATCTCATTTCCCCAAACACACCCAACACATAATTTCCGTTGACACAAACACGAACACACTATCATTCTCCCACAAACACAGACCTGTATGAAGACTTACCCAGGCACACACACACACACACACACACACACACACACACACACACACACACACACACACACACACACACACACACACACACACACACACACACACACACACACACACACACACACACACACACACACACACACACACACACACACACACATCCCTCCTGCCCTTCTCTCTCTCTCTCTCTCTCTCTCTCTCTCTCTCTCTCTCTCTCTCTCTCTCTCTCTCTCTCTCTCTCTCTCTCTCTCTCTCTCTCTCTCTCTCTCTCTCTCTCAGAGTGATTAAATGCAGCCCAGAGCTTCTCATCTCTATCTGGCTAATTAGTGCTTCTCCTAAACACTTCTCTAAATAATCTTTAACTTCACATTTCGAATAAACTTTTCATTAATTGGAACTATTTTATACTGCAGTTTTGCTGGGCCCCCTTTCTGAGCAAGACCCCACCCCCAAAAAATACAATCAAATATTGGGGGTGCCACAGGGTTCAAACCTCGGACCGACTCTTTTTTCTGTATATATCAATAATGTTGCTCTTGCTGCGGGCGATTCCCTCATCCACCTCTACGCAGACGACACCATTCTATATACTTCCGGCCCGTTATTGGACACTGTGCTATCTAACCTCCAAACGAGCTTCAATGCCATACAACACTCCTTCCGTGGCCTCCAACTGCTCTTAAATGCTAGTAAAACCAAATGCATGCTTTTCAACCGATCGCTGCCTGCACCCGCATGCCCGACTAGCATCACCACCCTGGATGGTTCCAACCTTGAATATGTGGACATCTATAAGTACCTAGGTGTCTGGCTAGACTGTAAACTCTTCTTCCAGACTCATATCAAACATCTCCAATCGAAAATCAAATCAAGAGTCGGCTTTCTATTCCGCAACAAAGCCTCCTTACCCTAGTAAAACTGACTATCCTACCGATCCTCGACTTTGGCGATGTCATCTACAAAATTGCTCCCAACACTCTACTCAGCAAACTGGATGCAGTTTATCACAGTGCCATCCGATTTGTCACTAAAGCACCTTATACCACCCAGCACTGCGACTTGTATGCTCTAGTCGGCTGGCCCTCGCTACATATTCGTCGCCAGACCCACTGGCTTCAGGTCATCTACAAGTCCATGCTAGGTAAAGATCCGCCTTATCTCAGTTCACTGGTCACGATGGCAACTCCCATCCGTAGCACGCGCTCCAGCAGGTGTATCTCACTGATCATCCCTAAAGCCAACACCTCATTTGGCCGCCTTTCTTTCCAGTTCTCTGCTGCCTGTGACTGGAACAAATTGCAAAAATCGCTGAAGTTGGAGACTTTTATCTCCCTCACCAACTTCAAACATCTGCTATCTGAGCAGCTAACCGATCGCTGCAGCTGTACATAGTCTATTGGTAAATAGCCCACCCATTTTCACCTACCTCATCCCCATACTGTTTTTATTTATTGACTTTTCTGCTCTTTTGCACACCAATATCTCTACCTGTACATGACCATCTGATCATTTATCACTCCAGTGTTAATCTGCAAAATTGTAATTATTCGCCTACCTCCTCATGCCTTTTGCACACAATGTATATAGACTCCCTTTTTTTGTGGGGGGGAGGTGGGAGGTGACCTCCAGGTAATTGGCTGTGGGGGGGGGGTGCACCAGTGGAAACACACTGTTTATTATTAAAGAAGTTCAGATCAACACAGTGGCTTCCCTCCCTGTCACACACACACACACACACACACACACACACACACACACACACACACACACACACACACACACACACACACACACACACACACACACACACACACACACACACACACACACACACACACACACACACACACACACACACACACAGAGGAGTGGTATATGAAGTGAACATGGTTTGTCACATCTCTCACGACTGTGGATTTATTATACTGGAGCAGCCATACCCCTGAGAGGGATGACACACACACACACACGCACACACACACACACACAGACACAAAGCCATCCCCCATAACACACACAATCCACACTCTCTCTCTCTAGGTCTCTCTCTCAATTCAATTCAAGGGGCTTTATTGGGATGGGAAACATGTGTTACCAAGCAAGTGAGTGACAAAAGTGAAATAAACAATCAAAATGAACAGTACACATTAATGTTGTTAACTCTCTCACTAAATCTGTCTCTCTCTCTGTCTCTCTGGCTCTGTCTCTCTCTCTCTGTCTCTGTCTCCCTCTCTCTCTCTCTCTCTCTCTCTCTCTCTCTCTCTCTCTCTCTCTCTCTCTCTCTCTCTCTCTCTCTCTCTCTCTCTCAGAGTGATTAAATGCAGTCCAGAGCTTCTCATCTCTGTTTGGGTAATTACTGTGCTTCTCCTCAACACTTCTCTTAACTTCACACACCGCATGAACGTTTTATTAATTGGAACAATGTTGTATGGTGGAAGATTTGCTGGGCCCCCTGTCTGAGCAAGGCCACCCCCCCCAAAAATACAATAAAATAAAAATTGGGATGGGCTAACATCCTAAAATTCTACACGTTGCCAAAGAGAAAAAATAGTTCCCTCCCTCCCTCCCTCCCTCCCTCCCTCCCTCCCTCCCTCCCTCCCTCCCTCCCTCCCTCCCTCCCTCCCTCCCTCCCTCCCTCCCTCCCTCCCTCCCCCCTCATCATCATGCATTACTTTACGCGTTCTTCATCATCTGTTTTTGCTTCTCCTCATTTCTTCTTTCTGACTGTGTCCCAAATGGCATCCTGTCCCCTTTAAAGTGCACTACGTTAGACCAGGCTCCGTAGGGCTCCGCCAGGAATAGGGTGTGATTTGGGACCCGTCCCATGTATTTTCATCAGGAATGATGTATAACGTCATGGAAATACCTGGGATCATTGTTCATTATGGGGTTCCTGAGTGTTTAAAGGGTTGTGTGTGTGTGTGTCGATGTTTGTGTTTGTTGGCGTGTGTGTGTCTCTGTGTCTCTCTCTGTCTCTCTCTCTCTGTGTGTGTTTGTGTCTCTCGCTGTGTCTCTGTGTGTCTCTCTGTGTGTCTCTCTGTGTGTCTCTGTGTGTCTCTCTCTGTGTCTCTCTGTGTGTCTCTCTGTGTCTCTCTGTGTCTATTTGTGTCTCTCTGTGTGTCTCTCTCTGTGTCTCTCTGTGTGTCTCTCTCTGTGTCTCTCTGTGTGTTTCTCTGTGTGTCTCTCGCTGTGTCTCTGTGTCTGTGTGTCTCTCTCTCTGTGTCTCTCTGTCTCTCTCTGTGTCTCTCTGTGTGTCTCTCTGTGTCTCTCTGTGTCTCTGTGTCTCTCTCTGTGTCTCTCTATATGTCTGTCTGTGTGTCTCTATCTCTGTCTTTGCAATGTGTGTGTGTGATTGTCATGTAGTGTTTAAATGGACCATTGGTCTGTGTTTGCATATATCTTCTGTGAGTTGTGATTACGAGAGGAGAGAGCAGACACGTCTTTCTGACGCTACGTCCCAAACCCCACCCTGCTCCCTACGTGGTGCCCAACTTTAGACCAGAGCCCTGTGGGAATAGGGTGCCATTTGGGACGAAAACTGAGAGCTACTGAATCATCTATTTCATTCAAATTTTAAATCCTTGTAATATTCTGTTATTACCCTCAATGTAATGGAGTTTTCACACACGCGTTCTACATAACGATACAAACTAGTCTGAACTGCAAACTTCAAATGGAATATATCAACTAATTCAGGATATGACCCATCCATTCATCATCCATCATCCATTCATCCATCATCCATTCATCCATCTCTTCCTATCTCCCTCACTCCCTGCCTCCCTCTCTGCCTCACTCCCCATCTCCCATCCATCCATCCATCCATCCATCTATCCTCCCACCCATCCATCATTTCATCCATCCATCCTTTCATTCATCCATCCATCCATCCATCATCCATTCATCCGTCCATCTACTCATCCATCCTCTCATCCATCCATCCATCCATCCACTCATCCATCCATCCACTCATTCATCTATCCATCCTTTCATTCATTCATCCATCCATCCATCCTTTCATTCATCCATCCATCCATCTATCCATCCATCCATCCATCCTTTCATTCATTCATCCATCCATCCATCCATCCTTTCATCCTTTCATTCATTCATCCATCCATCCATCCTTTCATCCATCCATCCTTTCATCCATCCATCCATCCTTTCATCCATCCATCCTTTCATTCATCCATCCATTGATCCATCCATCCTTTCATCCATCCATCCATCCATCCTTTCATCCATCCATCCATCCATCCTTTCATCCATCCATCCACTCATCCATCCATCCACTCATTCATCTATCCATCCTTTCATTCATTCATCCATCCATCCACTCATTCATTCATCCATCCATCCACTCATCCATCCATCCATCCTTTCATTCATCCATCCATCCATCCATCCACTCATCCATCCATCCATCCATCATTTCATCCATCCATCCATCTATCCATCCATCCATCTATCCATCCATCCATCTATCTATCTATCCATCCATCCATCCATCTATCCATCCATCCTTTCATTCATCCATCCATCCATCCATCCATCCATCCATCCATCCATCTATCCATCCATCCATCCTTTCATTCATCCATCCTTTCATTCATCCATCCATCCATCTATCTATCTATCTATCTATCTATCTATCTATCTATCTATCTATCTATCTATCTATCTATCTATCTATCTATCTATCTATCTATCTATCTATCTATCTATCCATCCATCCATCCATCCATCCATCCATCCATCCATCCATCCATCCATCCATCCATCCATCCATCCATCCATCCATCTATCCATCCATCCTTTCATTCATCCATCCATCCATCCATCTATCCATCCATCCATCCTTTCATTCATCCATCCTTTCATTCATCCATCCATCCATCCATCTATCTATCCATCCATCCATCTATCCATCCTTCCTTTCATTCATTCATCCATCCATCCATCCATCTATCCATCCATCCATCCATCCATCTATCCATCCATCATTTCATTCATTCATCCATTCATCCATCCATCCATCCATCCATCCTTTCATTCATTCATCCATTCATTCATCCATTCATCCATCCATCCATCCACCCATCCTTTCATTCATTCATCCATCCATCTACTCATCCATCCTCTCATCCATCCATCCACTCATCCATCCATCCACTCATTCATCCATCCATCCATACATCATCCATCCATCATTTCATCCATCTATCCATTCATTCATTCATCCATCCATCCATCCATCCTTTCATTCATTCATCCATCCATCCATCATTTCATCCATCCATCCATCCATCCTTTCATTCATTCATCCATTCATCCATCCATCCATCATTTCATCCATCCATCCATCCATCCTTTCATTCATTCATCCATTCATCCATCCATCCATCATTTCATCCATCCATCCATCCATCCATTCATTCATTCATCCATCCATCCATCCTTTCATTCATCCATCCATTCATTCATCCATCCATCCATCCATCCATCCTTTCATTCATCCCCACAACAAATAATTCCCTCCTTCTACTGTGGTTAAATGTAGTATTTTCTAGTATTACTGAAGGCTTTCTACCAGGCAGACTGAGAGTGACAATAACTCACAAACACTCACATTAGCGATCGGCACAAAGCAACTCAACGGGAATCACCTGACCTGACTTTAATAATGCAATAATTCATCCTTCTGACTTCACCATCCCTCCTGCCCTCCCTCTCCATCCCTTCCGGCGCCGACTGAGATGGCCGCCTCGCTTCGCGTTCCTAGGAAACTATGCAGTTTTTTGTTTTTTTACGTGTTATTTCTTACATTAGTACCCCAGGTCATCTTAGGTTTCATTACATACAGTCGAGAAGAACTACTGAATATAAGATCAGCGTCAACTCACCATCAGTACGACCAAGAATATGTTTTCCGCGACGCGGATCCTGTGTTCTGCCTTACAAACAGGACAACGGAATGGATCGCATGCAGCGACCCAAGGAAACGACTCCGAAAAAGAGGGAAACGCGGCGGTGTTCTGGTCAGACTCCGAAAAAAGGGCACATCGCGCACCACTTCCCAGTATTCTTCTTGCCAATGTCCAGTCTCTCGACAACAAGGTTGATGAAATCCGAGCAAGGGTGGCATTCCAGAGGGATATCAGAGACTGCAACGTTCTCTGCTTTACGGAGACATGGCTTACTGGGAAAACGCTATCCAGGTCGGTACAGCCAACGGGTTTCTCCACGCATCGCGCCGACAGAAACAAACATCTCTCTGGTAAGAAGAGTGGAGGGCGTATGCCTCATGACTAACGGGACATGGTGTGATGAAGGAAACATACAGGAACTCAAATCCTTCTGTTCACCTGATTTAGAATTCCTCACAATCAAATGTAGACCGCATTATCTTCCAAGAGAATTCTCTTCGATTATAATCACAGCCGTATATATCCCCCCCAAGCAGACACATCGATGGCTCTGAACGAACTTTATTTAACTCTTTGCAAACTGGAAAACATTTATCCGGAGGCTGCATTCATTGTAGCTGGGGATTTTAACAAAGCCAATCTGAAAACAAGACTCCCTAAATTTTATCAGCATATCGATTGCGCAACCAGGGGTGGTAAAACCTTGGATCACTGTTACTCTAACTTCCGCGACGCATATAAGGCCCTGCCCCGCCCCCTTTCGGAAAAGCTGACCACGACTCCATTTTGCTGATCCCTGCCTACAGGCAGAAATTAAAACAAGAGGCTCCCACGCTGAGGTCTGTCCAACGCTGGTCAGACCAAGCTGACTCTACACTCCAAGACTGCTTCCATCACGTGGACTGGGACATGTTTCGTATTGCGTCAGATGGGAATATTGACGAATACGCTGATTCGGTGTGCGAGTTCATTAGAACGTGCGTCGAAGATGTCGTTCCCATAGCAACGATAAAAACATTCCCTAACCAGAAACCGTGGATTGATGGCAGCATTCGCGTGAAACTGAAAGCGCGAACCACTGCTTTTAATCAGGGCAAGGTGTCTGGCAACATGACTGAATACAAACAGTGCAGCTATTCCCTCCGTAAGGCTATCAAACAAGCTAAGCGTCAGTACAGAGACAAAGTGGAATCTCAATTCAATGGCTCAGACACAAGAGGCATGTGGCAGGGTCTACAGTCAATCACGGACTACAAGATGAAATCCAGCCCAGTCACGGACCAGGATGTCTTGCTCCCAGGCAGACTAAATAACTTTTTTGCCCGCTTTGAGGACAATACAGTGCCACTGACACGGCCTGCAACGGAAACATGCAGTCTCTCCTTCACTGCAGCCGAGGTGATTAAGACATTTAAACGTGTTAACCCTCGCAAGGCTGCAGGCCCAGACGGCATCCCCAGCCGCGCCCTCCGAGCATGCGCAGACCAGCTGGCCGGTGTGTTTACGGACATATTCAATCAATCCCTATACCAGTCTGCTGTTCCCACATGCTTCAAGAGGGCCACCATTGTTCCTGTTCCCAAGAAAGCTAAGGTAACTGAGCTAAACGACTACCGCCCGTAGCACTCACTTCCGTCATCATGAAGTGCTTTGAGAGACTAGTCAAGGACCATATCACCTCCACCCTACCTGACACCCTAGACCCACTCCAATTTGCTTACCGCCCAAATAGGTCCACAGACGATGCAATCTCAACCACACTGCACACTGCCCTAACCCACCTGGACAAGAGGAATACCTATGTGAGAATGCTGTTCATCGACTACAGCTCGGCATTCAACACCATAGTACCCTCCAAGCTCGTCATCAAGCTCGAGACCCTGGGTCTCGACCCCGCCCTGTGCAACTGGGTACTGGACTTCCTGACGGGCCGCCCCCAGGTGGTGAGGGTAGGCAACAACATCTCCTCCCCGCTGATCCTCAACACGGGGCCCCACAAGGGTGCGTTCTGAGCCCTCTCCTGTACTCCCTGTTCACCCACGACTGCGTGGCCACGCACGCCTCCAACTCAATCATCAAGTTTGCGGACGACACAACAGTGGTAGGCTTGATTACCAACAACGACGAGACGGCCTACAGGGAGGAGGTGAGGGCCCTTGGAGTGTGGTGTCAGGAAAATAACCTCACACTCAACGTCAACAAAACTAAGGAGATGATTGTGGACTTCAGGAAACAGCAGAGGGAACACCCCCTATCCACATCGATGGAACAGTAGTGGAGAGGGTAGCTAGTTTTAAGTTCCTCGGCATACACATCACAGACAAACTGAATTGGTCCACTCACACTGACAGCGTCGTGAAGAAGGCGCAGCAGCGCCTATTCAACCTCAGGAGGCTGAAGAAATTCGGCTTGTCACCAAAAGCACTCACAAACTTCTACAGATGCACAATCGAGAGCATCCTGGCGGGCTGTATCACCGCCTGGTACGGCAACTGCTCCGCCCTCAACCGTAAGGCTCTCCAGAGGGTAGTGAGGACTGCACAACGCATCACCGGGGGCAAACTACCTGCCCTCCAGGACACCTACACCACCCGTTGTTACAGGAAGGCCATAAAGATCATCAAGGACATCAACCACCCGAACCACTGCCTGTTCACCCCGCTATCATCCAGAAGGCGAGGTCAGTACAGGTGCATCAAAGCTGGGACCGAGAGACTGAAAAACAGCTTCTATCTCAAGGCCATCAGACTGTTAAATAGCCACCACTAACATTGAGTGGCTGCTGCCAACACACTGTCATTGACACTGACCCAACTCCAGCCATTTTAATAATGGGAATTGATGGGAAATGATGTAAATATATCACTAGCCACTTTAAACAATGCTACCTTATATAATGTTACTTACCCTACATTATTCATCTCATATACATATGTATATACTGTACTCTACAACATCGACTGCATCCTTATGTAACACATGTATCACTAGCCACTTTAACTATGCCACTTTGTTTACTTTGTCTACACACTCATCTCATATGTATATACTGTACTCGATACCATCTACTGTATGCTGCTCTGTACCATCACTCATTCATATATCCTTATGTACATGTTCCTTATCCCCTTACACTGTGTATAAGACAGTAGTTTTGGAATTGTTAGTTAGATTACTTGTTGGTTATCACTGCATTGTCGGAACTAGAAGCACAAGCATTTCGCTACACTCGCATTAACATCTGCTAACCATGTGTATGTGACAAATAAAATTTGATTTGATTTGATTTGATTCCTGCCCTCCCTCTCCTCTCCCTCCTGCCCTCCCTCTCCATCCCTCCTGCCCTCCCTCTCCATCCCTCCTGCCCTCCCTCTCCATCCCTCCTGCCCTCCCTCTCCATCCCTCATGCCCTCTCTCTCCATCCCTCCTGCCCTCCCTCTCCATCCCTCCTGCCCTCTCTCTCTTTCCCTCCTGCCCTCCCTCTCCATGCCTCCTGCCCTCCCTCTCCATCCCTCCTGCCCTCCCTCTCCATCCCTCCTGCCCTCCCTCTCCATGCCTCCTGCCCTCCCTCTCATCCCTCCTGCCCTCCCTCTCCTTCCCTCCTGCCCTCCCTCTCCATCCCTCCTGCCCTCCCTCTCCATCCCTCCTGCCCTCCCTCTCCATCCCTCCTGCCCTCCCTCTCCTTCCCTCCTGCCCTCCCTCTCCATCCCTCCTGCCCTCCCTCTCCATGCCTCCTGCCCTCCCTCTCATCCCTCCTGCCCTCCCTCTCCTTCCCTCCTGCCCTCCCTCTCATCCCTCCTGCCCTCTCTCACTTTCCCTCCTGCCCTCACTCTCCATCCCTCCTGCCCTCCTTCTCCATCCCTCCTGCCCTCCCTCTCCATCCCTCCTGTCCTCCCTCTCCATCCCTCCTGCCCTCCCTCTCCTCTCCCTCCTGCCATCCCTCCTGCCCTCCCTCTCCATCCCTCCTGCCCTCCCTCTCCATCCCTCTTTCCCTCTCAGTCGCTCAAACACTCGTCTCATGTTCAATCACTCTATTCATCTTTGACATCTCTCCTCTCATTCTCATTTCATGTATCTCCCTCTAACCTACCGCTCACCCTTTTTTCTTCTCCCTCTCTGTCCCTCTCCTCTCTTCCTGTCTCTCTCCCTCTCTCCCTCTCATCTCTCTCCCTCTCTCCCTCTCCTCTCTTCCCTCTCTCTCCCTCTCTCGCTCTCCTCTCTTCCTCTCTCTCTCCCTCTCTCCCTCTCTCCATCTCTCCCTCTCCTCTCTCTCCCTCTCTCCCCCTCCTCTCTCTCCACTCTCTCTCTCCCTCTCTCTCTCCCTCTCCTCTCTCTCCCTCTCTCCTTCTCCTCTCTCCCTCCTCTCCCTCTCCTCTCTCTCCACTCTCTCTCTCCCACTCTCTCTCTCTCTTTCTCCCTCTCTCCTTCTCCTCTCTTCCTCTCCTCTCTCCCTCTCCTCTCTCCATTCTCTCTCTCTCTCTCTCTCTCTCTCTCTCTCTCTCTCTCTCTCTCTCTCTCTCTCTCTCTCTCTCTCTCTCTCTCTCTCTCTCTCTCTCTCTCTCTCACTCTCTTTCTCTCTCCCTCTCCTCGCTCCACTCTCTCTCCCTCTCCTCTCCCTCCTCTCTTCCTCTCCTCTCTCCATCTCCTCTCTCCCTCTCCTTTCTACCTCTCTCCTTCTCCTCTCCTCTCTTCCTCTCCTCTCTTCCTCTCTCCTCTCCCCTCACTCCTCTCTCCTCTCCCCTCTCTCCACTCTCGGCTCGATTAAACCGTTAGTTGTTGATCAATCATTTACAGGAAAGAGATCAACTTAATATTAACAGCCATCTAATAAACCTTTCATAAAGATGTTAATGTTTAAAGATAATGTTTACCTACACTACATCCTGACAGGATGTTTACCTACACTACAGAGAGAGGCAGCGTGAGAGAGATATAAACATATGTTTCACATGCTAATAAAGGCCTTTGAATTGAATTTAGATATGAAATGAGGAGAGAGAGAGAGAGAGAAGGAGAGAGAGAGAGAGAGAGAGAGAGAAGGAGAGAGAGAGAGAGAGAGAAGGAGAGAGAGACAGAGAGAGAGAGATAGAGACAGAGACAGACAGAGAGAGAGAGGGAGAGAGAGAGAGAGAGAGAGAGAGAGAGAGAGAGAGAGAGAGAGAGAGAGAGAGAGAGAGAGAGAGAGAGAGAGAGAGAGAGAGAGAGAGAGAGAGAGAGAGAGAGAGAGAGAGAGAGAGACAGAGAGAGAGAGAGAGAGAGAGAGAGAGAGAGAGAGAGAGAGAGAGAGACAGAGAGAGACAGAGAGAGAGAGAGAGAGAGAGAAACAGAGAAACAGAGAAACAGAGAAACTGAGAGAGAGAGGCCCAGATTGAGACAGCTGGACAGACACACACACAGTGTAATCCTTTGTGATGGCTGGTTGGCTGTACTGTCTAAAGTCCCCAGCAGAGGGACAGAGCGATAGCTAATTGAATATGGATGGTATAAGGCCCAGGGGAGAGATGATAGGCTGCCATGTTATTGGGCTGAATGAACTGTTATTCCCTTTTGGATGCTGCTGTTAGCCACCGAGTTGGAGGGGGGTGGGGGGTTTCATCCTCAGGTGGGGGGGGTTCATCCTCAGGTGGGGCGGTGGGGGGTTCATCCTCAGGTGGGGTGGGGGGTCATCCTCAGGTGGGGGGGTTCATCCTCAGGTGGGGGGGTTCATTCCCAGGTGGGGGGGGGGGTGTTTCATCCTCATGTGGTTGTCTGTAAGCGCTAGTGGATATTGGATTAGGAGAGGAACGGAGTGTAGGTCTTAAATGCTCACGACACAGTAGATACGTGAAACTACACTCAACACCCCATAAACCTGAATATTCAACAGGTTTGTGCTAGAAACACCGTCAACGTCAACAGCAACGCAGCTTCGGAAATGTCACACTTAAATTTGTATTTATTTTTATCCGCTGCGTCTGCTACCAGCAACTCTCTCTGAAGGACCTTGAAGAATCGTTGATGTGAGGTTGTCTCACAACTCTCTCTGAAGGATCTTGAAGAATCGTTGATGTGAGGTTGTCTCACAACTCTCTCTGAAGGACCTTGAAGGATCGTTGATGTGAGGTTGTCTCACAACTCTCTCTGAAGGACCTTGAAGGATCGTTGATGTGAGGTTGTCTCACAACTCTCTCTGAAGGACCTTGAAGAATCGTTGATGTGAGGTTGTCTCACAACTCTCTCTGAAGGACCTTGAAGGATCGTTGATGTGAGGTTGTCTCACAACTCTCTCTGAAGGACCTTGAAGAATCATTGATGTGAGGTTGTCTCCTGTCCTGCTCCTCTCCTGTTCCTGTCCTGTTCCATGTCTGATCCTGTCCTGTTCCTGTCCTGTTCCTGTCCTGTTCTTGTCCTGTTCCTGTCCTGTTCCTGTCCTGCTCCTCTCCTGTTCCTGTCCTGTTCCATGTCTGTTCCTGTCCTGTTCCTGTCCTGTTCCTCTCCTGTTCCTGTCCTGTTCCTGTTCCTGTCCTGTTCCTGTCCTGTTCCATGTCTTTTCCTGTCCTGTTCCTGTCCTGTTCCTGTCCTGTTCCATGTCTGATCCTGTCCTGTTCCTGTCCTGTTCCTGTCCTGTTCCTGTCCTGTTCTTGTCCTGTTCCTGTCCTGTTCCTGTCCTGTTCCTGTCCTGCTCCTCTCCTGTTCCTGTCCTGTTCTTGTCCTGATCCTCTCCTGTTCCTGTCCTGTTCCATGTCTGTTCCTGTCCTGTTCCTGTCCTGATCCTCTCCTGTTCCTGTCCTGTTCCTGTCCTGTTCCTGTCCTGTTCCATGTCTGTTCCTGTCCTGTTCCTGTCCTGTTCCTGTCCTGTTCTTGTCCTGTTCCTGTCCTGTTCCTGTCCTGTTCCATGTCTGTTCCTGTCCTGTTCCTGTCCTGTTCTTGTCCTGTTCCTGTCCTGTTCCTGTCCTGTT
Organism: Oncorhynchus gorbuscha; assembly: GCF_021184085.1. NCBI lineage: Eukaryota > Metazoa > Chordata > Actinopteri > Salmoniformes > Salmonidae > Oncorhynchus > Oncorhynchus gorbuscha. The sequence continues at coordinate 170,321 of NW_025746093.1, forward strand.
CTTGTCCTGTTCCATGTCTGTTCCTGTCCTGTTCCATGTCTGTTCCTGCCCTGATCCTGTCCTGTTCTTGTGCTGTTCCTGTTCCTGTCCTGTTCCATGTCTGTTCCTGTCCTGTTCCTGTCCTGTTCCTGTCCTGTTCTTGTCCTGTTCCATGTCTGTTCCTGTCCTGTTCCATGTCTGTTCCTGTCCTGTTCCTGTCCTGTTCCATGTCTGTTCCTGTCCTGTTCCTCTCCTGTTCCTGTCCTGATCCTGTCCTGTTCCTGTCCTGTTCCTGTCCTGTTCCTCTCCTGTTCCTGTCCTGTTCCTCTCCTGTTCCTGTCCTGTTCCTGTCCTGTTCTTGTCCTGTTCCATGTCTGTTCCTGTCCTGTTCCTGTCCTGTTCCTGTCCTGTTCTTGTCCTGTTCCATGTCTGTTCCATGTCTGTTCCTGTCCTGTTCCTGTCCTGTTCCTGTCCTGTTCTTGCCCTGTTCCATGTCTGTTCCTGTCCTGTTCCTGTCCTGTTCCTGTCCTGTTCCTGTCCTGTTCCTGTCCTGTTCTTGTCCTGTTCCTGTCCTGTTCCTGTCCTGTTCTTGTCCTGTTCCATGTCTGTTCCTGTCCTGTTCCTGTTCTGTTCCTGTCCTGTTCCTGTCCTGTTCCTGTCCTGTTCTTGTCCTGTTCTTGTCCTGTTCCATGTCTGTTCCTGTCCTGTTCCTGTCCTGTTCCTGTCCTGTTCTTGTCCTGTTCCTGTCCTGTTCCTGTCCTGTTCTTGTCCTGTTCCATGTATGTTCCTGTCCTGTTCCTGTCCTGTTCCTGTCCTGTTCTTGTCCTGTTCTTGTCCTGTTCCATGTCTGATCCTGTCCTGTTCCTGCCCTGATCCTGTCCTCTTCCTGTCCTGTTCTTGTCCTGTTCCATGTCTGTTCCTGCCCTGATCCTGTCCTGTCCCTGTCCTGTTCCTGTCCTGTTCCTGTCCTGTTCTTGTCCTGTTCTTGTCCTGTTCCATGTCTGTTCCTGTCCTGTTCCTGCCCTGATCCTGTCCTGTTCCTGTCCTGTTCCTGTCCTGTTCTTGTCCTGTTCCATGTCTGTTCCTGCCCTGATCCTGTCCTGTCCCTGTCCTGTTCCATGTCTGATCCTGTCTTGTTCCTGTCCTGTTCCTGTCCTGTTCCTGTCCTGTTCTTGTCCTGTTCCTGTCCTGTTCCTGTCCAGTTCCTGTCCTGTTCCTGTTCCTAATTAAATGTTATCTCCCTGTACCTGCTTCTCTACTCCAGCGTCAGTCCTTACAGAAGACTCTTATTGAGGAGCCACTCTGAATGAGACTGAATAAGAGTGTGTTGTGAATGACTAAATATTTACATGTCAACTAGCACTACTGCTTCCTTCAAGAGATCCTTCATTACTAGAAGGTTTCAGTTGTAGTGATGGAGGTATATCTGCTACAGATAGGATGCCATTTGCGACTCAAACAGTGTCTTCTGAATGACTACATCTGTCTCTCTCTCTCTCTCTCTCTCTCTCTCTCTCTCTCTCTCTCTCTCTCTCTCTCTCTCTCTCTCTCTCTCTCTCTATCTTTCTCTCTCCATCCTCTTGCTCTCTCTCTCTCTCTATCTTTCTCTCTCCATCCTCTTGCTCTCTCCATCTCTCTCCTCTCTCTTGCTCTCCTTCCTCCCTGTCTCCTCCCCCTCTCTCCTCTCTCTCCTCTCTCTCCTCTCCCTCTCTCCTCTTTCTCCCTCTCCCTCTCCCTCTCCTGTCCCTCTCCTCTCTCCCTCTCTCTCATCTCCTCTCTCCTCTCTCTCTTCTCCTCTCTCTCCTCTCTCTCTCTCTCCTCTCTTTCCTCTCTTTCCTCTCTCTCCTCTCCTTCTCTCTCCTCTCTCTCCTCTCTCTCCTCTCCTCTCTCTCCTCTCTCTCCTCTGCCTCTCTCCTCTCCCTCTCTCTCATCTCCTCTCCTCTCTCTCCTCTCTCTCCTCTCCTCTCCTCTCCTCCGCTCTCCTCTCCTCTCATCTCTCCCTCTCTCTCCTCTCCTCTCCTCTCCTCTCCCTCCTCCCTCTCCTCTCCTCTCCCTCTCCTCTCCTCCCCTCTCCTCTGGGGGAGAGACT
>NW_025746094.1:0-40000 GCF_021184085.1 Oncorhynchus gorbuscha
TACCAGGGTTACAGTTCTATTCATTCTATTTTCTATTCATTCTATTTACCAGTCATATTACCAGGGTTACAGGTTCTATTCATTCTATTTACCAGTCATATTACCAGGGTTACAGGTTCTATTCATTCTATTTACCAGTCATATTACCAGGGTTACAGGTTCTATTCATTCTATTTACCAGTCATATTACCAGGGTTACAGGTTCTATTCATTCTATTTACCAGTCATATTACCAGGGTTACAGGTTCTATTCATTCTATTTACCAGTCATATTACCAGCGTTACAGGTTCTATTCATTCTATTTACCAGTCATATTACCAGGGTTAGAGGTTCTATTCATTCTATTTACCAGTCATATTACCAGGGTTAGAGGTTCTATTCATTCTATTTACCAGTCATATTACCAGGGTTACAGGTTCTATTCATTCTATTTACCAGTCATATTACCAGGGTTACAGGTTCTATTCATTCTATTTACCAGTCATATTACCAGGGTTACAGGTTCTATTCATTCTATTTACCAGTCATATTACCAGGGTTAGAGGTTCTATTCATTCTATTTACCAGTCATATTACCAGGGTTCATTCTATTTACCAGAGGTTCTATTCATTCTATTTACCAGTCATATTACCAGGGTTACAGGTTCTATTCATTCTATTTACCAGTCATATTACCAGGTTACAGGTTCTATTCATTCTATTTACCAGTCATATTACCAGGGTTAGAGGTTCTATTCATTCTATTTACCAGTCATATTACCAGGGTTAGAGGTTCTATTCATTCTATTTACCAGTCATATTACCAGGGTTAAAGGTTCTATTCATTCTATTTACCAGTCATATTACCAGGGTTAGAGGTTCTATTCATTCTATTTACCAGTCATATTACCAGGGTTACAGGTTCTATTCATTCTATTTACCAGTCATATTACCAGGGTTAGAGGTTCTATTCATTATATTTACCAGTCATATTACCAGGGTTAGAGGTTCTATTCATTCTATTTACCAGTCATATTACCAGGGTTAGAGGTTCTATTCATTCTATTTACCAGTCATATTACCAGGGTTACAGGTTCTATTCATTCTATTTACCAGTCATATTACCAGGGTTAGAGGTTCTATTCATTCTATTTACCAGTCATATTACCAGGGTTAGAGGTTCTATTCATTCTATTTACCAGTCATATTACCAGGGTTAGAGGTTCTATTCATTCTATTTACCAGTCATATTACCAGGGTTAGAGGTTCTATTCATTCTATTTACCAGTCATATTACCAGGGTTAGAGGTTCTATTCATGGTGGTCCTTCTGTAGCTCAGTTGGTAGAGCATGGCGCTTGTAACGCCAGGGTAGTGGGTTTGATTCCCGGGACCACCCATACGTAAAATGTATGCACACATGACTGTAAGTCGCTTTGGATAAAAGCGTCTGCTAAATGGCATATATTATTATTATTATTATTACACTAGACCTACACTAGACTAGACCTACACTTGACCTACACTAGACCTACACTAGACTAGACCTACACTAGACTAGACCTACACTAGACCTACACTAGACCTACACTAGACATACACTGGACTAGACCTACACTAGACCGACACTAGATCTACACTACACCAGACCTACACTACACTAGATCTACACTACACCAGACCTACACTAGACCTACACTAGACCTACACTAGACCTACACAAGACTAGACCTACACTACACTAGACTAGACCTCCACTAGACCTACACTAGACCTACACTCGACCTGCACTAGACTAGACCTACACCTACACTAGACCTACACCTACACTAGACCTACACTACACCAGACCTACACAGGACTACACTACACTAGACCTACACTAGACCTACACTACACCAGACCTACACAGGACTACACTACACTAAACCTACACCAGACCTACTCTAGACCTACACTAGACCTACACTACACTAGACATACACTAGACCTACACTAGACCTACACTAGATCTACACTACACCAGACCTACACTAGACTAGATCTACACTAAACTATATCTACACGAGACTAGACCTACACTAGACCTACACTACACTAGATCTACACTACACTAGACCTACACTAGACCTACACTAGACTAGATCTACACTAGACTATATCTACACGAGACTAGACCTACACTAGACCAACACTACACTAGACCTACACTAGACCTACACTACACCAGACCTACACTACACCAGACCTACACTACACTAGACCTACACTACACTAGACCCACACTACACCAGACCAACACTACACTAGACCTACACTACACTAGACCTACACTACACTAGATCTACACTACACCAGATCTACACTACACTAGACCTACACTAGACTAGATCTACACTAGACTATATCTACACGAGATTAGACCTACACTAGACCTACACTACACTAGACCTACACTACACCAGACCTACACTAGACCTACATACACTAGACCTACACTACACTAGATCTACACTAGACCTACACTACACTAGACCAACACTACACTAGACCTACACTAGACCTACACTACACCAGACCTACACTACACTAGACCTACACTACACTAGACCTACACTACACTAGACCCAGACTACACAACAGACCTACACAACACTAGACCTACACTACACTAGACCTACACAACACTAGACCTAGACTACACCAGACCTACACTACACCAGACCTACACTACACTAGACCAACACTAGACCAACACTACACTAGACCTACACTAGACCTACACTAGACCAACACTACACTAGACCAACACTATATATATGTATATAGTGTGGGCTACGAGACCACACACTTACATTGAGCCCTGTCATTGAGTCGTGTGTGTGTGTGTGTGTGTGTGTGTGTGTGTGTGTGTGTGTGTGTGTGTGTGTGTGTGTGTGTGTGTGTGTGTGTGTGTGTGTGTGTGTGTGTGTGTGTGTGTGTGTGTGTGTGTGTGTGTGTGTGTGTATAGTGTGGTCTAACGCAGACCACACACTTACATTGAACCCTGTCATTGAGTCGTGTGTGTGTGTGTGTGTGTGTGTGTGTGTGTGTGTGTGTGTGTGTGTGTGTGTGTGTGTGTGTGTGTGTGTGTGTGTGTGTGTGTGTGTGTGTGTGTGTGTGTGTGTGTGTGTGTGTGTGTGTGTGTGTGTGTGTGTGTGTGTGTGTGTGTGTGTGTGTGTGTGTGTGTTGTGTGGTCTAACGCAGACCGTTGTTTTCCTTTGAAAAAGGCAGACAGTCCAAGGGCACGGGAACAAAACACACCTCTCAAAATATTATTCTTGTCCTCTGTGCTCATTTGCTTTCACACTGTTATGTAGAGAGCCTTTCTCTTCAACTGGTCCCTGACCACTTTGTCCTCAGTCTGATGTGCCGTATTGTAGAGCCTCTTATGGCCGGTGGTGAGTCAGCAAAACTCACAATGCTCTGCCTGGCTCCTATTGTATCCTCACTCCTGGCCAATGATTGAAGTCTGATTGAAGCCTCCAGTAAACAGTGTCCTCTGTCTCTCACTGCCAGCTAGGCTGAAGATGCCCTTATTAGGACACATCATTATGACATCATGGGCCCAGTGCCTTTGCTAACTAACATTGCTGGTCCCTTAATTTAGAACTCTTTCTCATTTTATGCAAATAGTTATGGGATGTTAGAGTCCTCTTGTTTTAAATGTGTTATCTCAACCCAGACTGCTAGTGCATAGTTAGGAAGGTAGATTAGACAGGGGACAGGAAGGTAGAGGAGACAGGGGACAAGAAGGTAGAGGAGACAGGAGTTAGGAAGGTAGAGTAGACAGGGGGCAGGGAGGTAGAGGAAACAGGGGGAAGGAAGGTAGAGGAAACAGGGAGGGAAGGTAGAGGAGACAGGGGGCAGGTAGGTAGAGGAGACAGGGGGCAGGAAGGTAGAGGAGACAGGGGGCATGGAGTTAGAGGAGACAGGGGGCAGGAAGGTAGAGGAGACAGGGGGCAGGGAGGTAGAGGAGACAGGGGGCAGGTAGGTAGAGGAAACAGGGCAGGAAGGTAGTGGAGACAGGGGGCAGGGAGGTAGAGGAGACAGGGGGCAGGGAGGTAGAGGAGCCAGGGGGCAGGTAGGTAGAGGAGACAGGGGCAGGTAGGTAGAGGAGACAGGGGGCAGGGAGGTAGAGGAGACAGGGGCAGGGAGGTAGAGGAGACAGGGGCAGGTAGGTAGAGGAAACAGGGCAGGAAGGTAGTGGAGACAGGGGGCAGGGAGGTAGAGGAGACAGGGGCAGGGAGGTAGAGGAGACAGGGGGCAGGTAGGTAGAGGAGACAGGGGGCAGGTAGGTAGAGGAGACAGGGGCAGGGAGGTAGAGGAGACAGGGGGCAGGTAGGTAGAGGAGACAGGGGGCAGGTAGGTAGAGGAGACAAGGGGCAGGGAGGTAGAGGAGACAGGGGGCAGGTAGGTAGAGGAGACAGGGGGCAGGTAGGTAGAGGAGACAGGGGGCAGGGAGGTAGAGGAGACAGGGGCAGGTAGGTAGAGGAGACAGGGGCAGGTAGGTTGAGGAGACAAGGGGCAGGGAGGTAGAGGAGACAGGGGGCAGGGAGGTAGAGGAGACAGGGGGCAGGTAGGTAGAGGAGACAGGGGGCAGGAAGGTAGAGGAGACAGGGGGCAGGAAGGTAGAGTAGACATGGGACAGGAAGGTAGAGGAGACAGGGGACAGGAAGGTAGAGGAAACAGGGAGGAAGGTAGAGTGTGGAGTGTGAATGTGGAGGAGACAGGGGACAGGAAGGTAGAGGAGACAGGGGACAGGAAGGTAGAGGAGACAGGAAGGTAGAGGAGACAGGGGGCAGGAAGGTAGAGGAGACAGAAGATAGGTAGGTAGAGGAGACAGAAGATAGGTAGGTAGAAGAGACAGGGGACAGGAAGGTAGAGGAGACAGAAGATAGGTAGGTAGAGGAGACAGGGGCAGGTAGGTAGAGGAGACAGGGGGCAGGTAGGTAGAGGAGACAGGGGCAGGAAGGTAGAGGAGACAGGGGGCAGGAAGGTAGAGTAGACATGGGACAGGAAGGTAGAGGAGACAGGGGACAGGAAGGTAGAGGAGACAGGAAGGTAGAGGAGACAGGGGCAGGAAGGTAGAGGAGACAGAAGATAGGTAGGTAGAGGAGACAGAAGATAGGAAGGTAGAAGAGACAGGGGACAGGAAGGTAGAGGAGGCAGAAGATATGTAGGTAGAGGAGACAGGGGGCAGGTAGGTAGAGGAGACAGGTAGGAAGGGAGACAGAAGATAGGTAGGTAGAGGAGACAGGGGGCAGGTAGGTAGAGGAGACAGAAGATAGGTAGGTAGAGGAGACAGGGGGCAGGTAGGTAGAGGAGACAGAAGATAGGTAGGTAGAGGAGACAGGGGGCAGGTAGGTAGAGGAGACACAGAGGAGACAGGTAGGTAGAGGAGACAGGGGGCAGGTAGGTAGAGGAGACAGGGGGCAGGAGGTAGAAGAGACAGGGGGTAGTTAGAGGAGACAGGAGGCAGGAGGGTAGAGGAGACAGGGGGCAGGAAGGTAGAAGAGACAGGGGCAGGTAGGTAGAGGAGACAGGGGGCAGGTAGGGTAGAGGAGACAGGGGGCAGGTAGGTAGAGGAGACAGGGGGCAGGTAGGTAGAAGAGACAGGGGGCATGAAGTTAGAGGAGACAGGGGCAGGAGGGTAGAGGAGACAGGGGCATGAGGTAGGTAGAGGAGACAGGATGCAGGAGGTAGAGGAGACAGGGGGCAGGTAGGTAGAGGAGACAGGGGGCAGGTAGTTAGAGGAGACAGGGGGCAGGTAGGTAGAGGAGACAGGGGTCAGGAAGGTAGAGGAGACAGGGGGGCAGGAAGGTAGAGGAGACAGGGGCAGGAAGGTAGAGGAGACAAGAGGCAGGAGGGTATAATAGAATAATAATAAGGTAGAGGAGACAGGGGGCAGGTAGATGGAGACAGGGGTCAGGAAGGTGTGAGGAGACAGGGGGCAGGAAGGTAGAGGAGACAGGTGGTAGAAAGGTAGAGGAGACAGAGGTTGGTTGTCACAGTGCTCCTAACTAAAACTCCAGAAGGTATAGTTCTCGTCTCAGGGCTATGAGACCCTGAGCTCAATGGTTCTAAAACTCCCTGCACTAAAACATCATGCCATGCTTTCTTGGACCAGGGACTTCGTGCAATCACAGTCAAATTTACCTGAATAAATAAAGGTTTATTAAATATTAATCAATCAAGAAATCAATCGATCGATCAATCAAAGAATCAATCCTAAATGTTCCCTCTCTTCCTCCCAGACCCATCCAGACTGCGGAACATGCATTGTTTCCCCCAGAGTTCCTCATCCATCTCCTGTTCCTGGACCTTCCCTGACTCCCACTGGGACTCCTATACCGTGGAGGTAATGGAGCATCTCTCACAAACACACACCCTCTTTATGTCTTGTCTTATTTTTATACAAGTTGAGGTCAGGGTGTCTGATACCATTTCTCCCACTTTACTGAAGGCTTTGCAGGGATGTAGGATACTGTGTCAGTTGTACAACTGAATGCATTCAACTGAAATGTGCCTTCCTCCTTTAAGCCAACCCCTCTAAATCAGAAAGGTGCGGGGGACTGCCTTAATTAACATCCACACCCAGGGAACGATGGGTTAACTGCCTTGTTCAGGGCAGAACGACAGATTGTTTTCCTTGTCAGGTCAGGGATTCGATCCAGCAACCTTTCAGTTAACCCATACATACACTATGTGGACACCCCTGTAAATTGGTGGATTCGGGCTATTTCAGCAACACCCGTTGCTGACAGGTGTATAAAATCACCCACACAGCCATGCAATCTCCATAGACGGCAGGTAGCCTAGTGGTTAGAGGCAGGTAGCCTAGTGGTTAGAGGCAGGTAGCCTAGTGGTTAGAGGCAGGGTAGCCTAGTGGTTAGAGGCAGGTAGCCTAGTGGTTAGAGGCAGGTAGCCTAGTGGTTAGAGGCAGGTAATCTACTGGTTTGAGGCAGGTAGCCTAGTGGTTAGAGGCAGGTAGCCTAGTGGTTAGAGGCAGGGTAGCCTAATGGTTAGAGGCAGGGCAGCCTAATGGTTAGAGGCAGGGCAGCCTAATGGTTAGAGGCAGGTAGCCTAGTGGTTAGAGGCAGGTAGCCTAGTGGTTAGAGGCAGGGTAGCCTAGTGGTTAGAGGCAGGGTAGCCTAATGGTTAGAGGCAGGTAGCCTAGTGGTTAGAGGCAGGGTAGCCTAATGGTTAGAGGCAGGTAGCCGAGTGGTTAGAGGCAGGGTAGCCTAATGGTTAGAGGCAGGGTAGCCTAATGGTTAGAGGCAGGTAGCCTAGTGGTTAGAGGCAGGTAGCCTAGTGGTTAGAGGCAGGTAGCCTAGTGGTTAGAGGCAGGTAGCCTAGTGGTTAGAGGCAGGTAGCCTAGTGGTTAGAGGCAGGTAGCCTACTGGTTTGAGGCAGGTAGCCTAGTGGTTAGAGGCAGGTAATCTACTGGTTTGAGGCAGGTAGCCTAGTGGTTAGAGGCAGGTAGCCTAGTGGTTAGAGGCAGGGTAGCCTAATGGTTAGAGTGGACTAATCAGTTGTCATTATGTTGAAAACAAGGAGTGGACTATTAAAGTTGTCCGTATGTTGAAAACAAGGAGTGGACTATTAAAGTTGTCAGTACATTGAAAACAAGGAGTGGACTATTAAAGTTGTCCGTATATTGAAAACAAGGAGTGGACTATTAAAGTTGTCAGTATATTGAAAACAAGGAGTGGACTATTAAAGTTGTCCGTATGTTGAAAACAAGGAGTGGACTATTAAAGTTGTCAGTATATTGAAAACAAGGAGTGGACTATTAAAGTTGTCAGTATATTGAAAACAAGGAGTGGACTATTAAAGTTGTCCGTATGTTGAAAACAAGGAGTGGACTACAGTAATGTCCACTACCCCCCAGGTGCGTCAGCAGGACAGCTGGGAGCTGGTGTACGCCCTGCGACCTGGCCCAGGATAGTACCTTACTCAGCCTGGAGAACCTACAGCCTTACAGGAGATACAACGTGGCTGTCAGAGTGGCCTCCGCTGGACTCAGCAGCCCCGCCGTGGAGGAGAACGTGGTCACCATGATCGACCGTGAGTAACTACCTTTACCGGCTGACAACCGGAGTTGTGTCTTAGACCCCATCCAAGAGTAGAGTTTATCTGCTGTAAGATCCAGACCCACAATCACCATGACAATAAACCAGGTCACCACACAGAACCACCACACCAGATGACGCCAAACAACACCCGAGTGACACAATGGTTGGTGGGATTTAGCTGTCCCAACATGCTGATACGTGACCTGTTAAATGACCTGTTAAATGACCTGCTAAATGACCCATTAAATGACCTGCTAAATGACCTGCTAAATGACCTGTTAAATGACCTGCTAAATTACCCATTAAATGACCTGCTAAATGACCTGTTAAATGACCTGCTAAATAACCTGTTAAATGACCTGCTAAATGACCTGCTAAATGACCTGCTAAATAACCCATTAAATGACCTGGTAAATGACCTGTTAAATGACCTGCTAAATGACCCATTAAATGAACTGCTAAATGACCTGCTAAATGAACTGCTAAATGACCTGCTAAATGACCTGTTAAATGACCTGTTAAATAACCTGCTAAATGACCTGCTAAATGACCTGGTAAATGACCTGTTAAATGACCTGCTAAATGACCTGCTAAATGACCTGCTAAATGACCTGCTATATAACCTGCTAAATGACCTGTTAAATGACCTGCTAAATGACCCATTAAATGACCTGCTAAATGACCTGCTAAATGACCTGTTAAATGACCTGGTAAATTACCTGTTAAATGACCTATTAAATGACCTGTTAAATTACCTGGTAAATGACCTGTTAAATGACCTGTTAAATGACCTGCTAAATGGCCCATTAAATGACCTGCTAAATGACCTGCTAAATGACCTGTTAAATGACCTGGTAAATGACCTGTTAAATGACCTATTAAATGACCTGTTAAATGACCTGGTAAATGACCTGTTAAATGACCTGTTAAATGACCTGCTAAATGACCCATTAAATGACCTGCTAAATGACCTGCTAAATGACATGTTAAATGACCTGCTAAATGACCTATTAAATGACCTGTTAAATGACCTGCTAAATGACCCATTAAATGACCTGCTAAATGACCTGCTAAATGACCTGCTAAATGACCTGCTAAATGACCTGTTAAATGACCTGTTAAATTACCCATTAAATGACCCATTAAATGACCTGTTAAATAACCTGCTAAATGACCCATTAAATGACCTGCTAAATGACCTGCTAAATGACCCATTAAATGACCTGCTAAATGACCTGCTAAATGACCTGTTAAATGACTTGCTAAATGACCCATTAAATGACCCATTAAATGACCTGCTAAATGACCTGCTAAATGACCCATTAAATGACCCGTTAAATGACCTGTTAAATGACCTGCTAAATGACCCATTAAATGACCTGCTAAATGACCTGCTAAATGACGTGCTAAATGACCTGCTAAATGACCTGTTAAATGACCTGCTAAATGACCCATTAAATGACCTGCTAAATGACCTGCTAAATGACCCATTAAATGACCTGCTAAATGACCTGCTAAATGACCTGTTAAATGACATGCTAAATGACCCATTAAATGACCTGCTAAATGACCTGGTAAATGACCTGTTAAATGACCTGCTAAATGACCTGTTAAATGACCTGCTAAATGACCCATTAAATGACCTGCTAAATGACCCATTAAATGACCTGCTAAATGACCTGCTAAATGACCTGTTAAATGACCTGCTAAATGACCTGTTAAATGACCTGCTAAATGACCCATTAAATGACCTGTTAAATGACCTGCTAAATGACCCATTAAATGACCTGCTAAATGACCCATTAGTAGTGTTTTTAACAGTAGTAGTGTTTCTACCAGTAGTAGTGTTTCTACCAGTAGTAGTGTTTCTATCAGTAGTAGTGTTTCTACCAGTAGTAGTGTTTCTACCAGTAGTAGTGTTTCTACCAGTAGTAGTGTACCAGTAGTAGTGTTTCTAACAGTAGTAGTGTTTCTATCAGTAGTAGTGTTTTTAACAGTAGTAGTGTTTCTAACAGTAGTAGTGTTTCTACCAGTAGTAGTGTTTCTACCAGTAGTAGTGTTTCTACCAGTAGTAGTATTTCTAACAGTAGTAGTGTAGTAGTTCTCTACCAGTAGTAGTGTTTCTACCAGTAGTAGTGTTTCTATCAGACCACTAACAGTAGTAGTGTTTCTATCAGACCACTAATAGTAGTAGTGTTTCTACCAGTAGTAGTGTTTCTATCAGTAGTAGTGTTTCTACCAGTAGTAGTGTTTCTATCAGACCACTAACAGTAGTAGTGTTTCTACCAGTAGTAGTGTTTCTACCAGTAGACCACTATCAGTAGTAGTGTTTCTACCAGTAGTAGTGTTTCTACCAGTAGTAATGTTTCTACCAGACCACTAACAGTAGTAGTGTTTCTACCAGTAGTAGTGTTTCTACTAGTAGTAGTGTTTCTACCAGACCACTAACAGTAGTAGTGTTTCTACCACTAATAGTAGTAGTGTTTCTACCAGTAGTAGTGTTTCTATCAGTAGTAGTGTTTCTACCAGTAGTAGTGTTTCTATCAGACCAGTAGTGTAGTAGTGTTTCTAACAGTAGTAGTGTTTCTATCAGACCACTAACAGTAGTAGTGTTTCTACCAGTAGTAGTGTTTCTACCAGTAGTAGTGTTTCTATCAGTAGTAGTGTTTCTATCAGTAGTAGTGTTTCTACCAGTAGTAGTGTTTCTACCAGTAGTAGTGTTTCTAACAGTAGTAGTGTTTCTACCAGTAGTAGTGTTTCTACCAGTATCAGTAGTAGTGTTTCTATCAGTAGTAGTGTTTCTACCAGTAGTAGTGTTTCTACCAGTAGTAGTGTTTTCTACCAGTAGTAGTGTTTCTACCAGTAGTAGTGTTTCTACCAGTAGTAGTGTTTCTACCAGTAGTAGTGTTTCTATCAGTAGAAGTGTTTCTATCAGTAGAAGTGTTTCTACCAGTAGTAGTGTTTCTACCAGTAGTAGTGTTTCTACCAGTAGTAGTGTTTCTACCAGTAGTAGTGTTTCTATCAGTAGTAGTGTTTCTACCAGTAGCAGTGTTTCTACCAGTAGTAGTATTTCTAACAGTAGTAGTGTAGTAGTGTCTCTACCAGTAGTAGTGTTTCTACCAGTAGTAGTGTTTCTATCAGACCACTAACAGTAGTAGTGTTTCTATTAGACCACTAATAGTAGTAGTGTTTCTACTAGTAGTAGTGTTTCTATCAGTAGTAGTGTTTCTACCAGTAGTAGTGGTTCTATCAGTAGTAGTGTAGTAGTGTTTCCAACAGTAGTAGTGTTTCTACCAGTAGTAGTGTTTCTAACAGTAGTAGTGTTTCTATCAGTAGTAGTGTTTTTAACAGTAGTAGTGTTTCTACCAGTAGTAGTGTTTCTATCAGTAGTAGTGTTTCTACCAGTAGTAGTGTTTCTATCAGACCACTAACAGTAGTAGAGTTTCTACCAGTAGTAGTGTTTCTATCAGACCACTATCAGTAGTAGTGTTTCTACCAGTAGTAGTGTTTCTACCAGTAGTAATGTTTCTACCAGACCACTAACAGTAGTAGTGTTTCTACCAGTAGTAGTGTTTCTACCTAGTAGTAGTGTTTCTACCAGACCACTAACAGTAGTAGTGTTTCTATCAGACCACTAATAGTAGTAGTGTTTCTACCAGTAGTAGTGTTTCTATCAGTAGTAGTGTTTCTACCAGTAGTAGTGGTTCTATCAGTAGTAGTGTAGTAGTGTTTCCAACAGTAGTAGTGTTTCTATCAGACCACTACCAGTAGTAGTGTTTCTACCAGTAGTAGTGTTTCTACCAGTAGTAGTGTTTCTATCAGTAGTAGTGTTTCTACCAGTAGTAGTGTTTCTACCAGTAGTAGTGTTTCTACCAGTAGTAGTGTTTCTAACAGTAGTAGTGTTTCTACCAGTAGTAGTGTTTCTATCAGTAGTAGTGTTTCTAACAGTAGTAGTGTTTCTACCAGTAGTAGTGTTTCTTCTAACAGTAGTAGTGTTTCTACCAGTAGTAGTGTTTTAACAGTAGTAGTGTTTCTACCAGTTTCTAGTAGTGTTTCTACCAGTAGTAGTGTTTCTACCAGTAGTAGTGTTTCTACCAGTAGTAGTGTTTCTACCAGTAGTAGTGTTTCTATCAGTAGAAGTGTTTCTATCAGTAGAAGTGTTTCTACCAGTAGTAGTGTTTCTAACAGTAGTAGTGTTTCTACCAGTAGTAGTGTTTCTAACAGTAGTAGTGTTTCTACCAGTAGTAGTGTTTCTACCAGTAGTAGTGTTTCTACCAGTAGTAGTGTTTCTATCAGTAGTAGTGTTTCTACCAGTAGCAGTGTTTCTACCAGTAGTAGTATTTTTAACAGTAGTAGTGTAGTAGTGTCTCTACCAGTAGTAGTGTTTCTACCAGTAGTAGTGTTTCTATCAGACCACTAACAGTAGTAGTGTTTCTATCAGACCACTAATAGTAGTAGTGTTTCTACCAGTAGTAGTGTTTCTATCAGTAGTAGTGTTTCTACCAGTAGTAGTGGTTCTATCAGTAGTAGTGTAGTAGTGTTTCCAACAGTAGTAGTGTTTCTATCAGACCACTACCAGTAGTAGTGTTTCTACCAGTAGTAGTGTTTCTACCAGTAGTAGTGTTTCTATCAGTAGTAGTGTTTCTATCAGTAGTAGTGTTTCTACCAGTAGTAGTGTTTCTACCAGTAGTAGTGTTTCTACCAGTAGTAGTGTTTCTAACAGTAGTAGTGTTTCTAACAGTAGTAGTGTTTCTACCAGTAGTAGTGTTTCTATCAGTAGTAGTGTTTCTAACAGTAGTAGTGTTTCTACCAGTAGTAGTGTTTCTACCAGTAGTAGTGTTTCTATCAGTAGTAGTGTTTTTAACAGTAGTAGTGTTTCTACCAGTAGTAGTGTTTCTACCAGTAGTAGTGTTTCTAACAGTAGTAGTGTTTCTACCAGTAGTAGTGTTTCTAACAGTAGTAGTGTTTCTACCTCCATGGAGGTCCCTTCCATTCCATATCCGACTCTTCTACCTGACAAGTGACACGTCTCTCAATTTGCACTGCTTTGCCGTGGCATTGGTCCCCTCTTAGCAGGATGCTGAGTCACACACACACACACACACACACACACACACACACACAGTGTTTCACACAGTACACAGTGTTTCACACACACAGTGTTTCACACACACTACCAGTAGTAGTGTTTCACACACACACAGTACACACACACACACACACACACACACACAGTGTTTCACACAGTACACAGTGTTTCACACACACACACACACACACACAGTGTTTCTAGTAGTGTTTCTACCAGTAGTAGTGTTTCTACCAGTAGTAGTGTTTCTATCAGTAGTAGTGTTTCTACCAGTAGCAGTGTTTCTACCAGTAGTAGTATTTCTAACAGTAGTAGTGTAGTAGTGTCTCTACCAGTAGTAGTGTTTCTACCAGTAGTAGTGTTTCTATCAGACCACTAACAGTAGTAGTGTTTCTATCAGACCACTAATAGTAGTAGTGTTTCTACCAGTAGTAGTGTTTCTATCAGTAGTAGTGTTTCTACCAGTAGTAGTGGTTCTATCAGTAGTAGTGTAGTAGTGTTTCCAACAGTAGTAGTGTTTCTATCAGACCACTACCAGTAGTAGTGTTTCTACCAGTAGTAGTGTTTCTACCAGTAGTAGTGTTTCTACCAGTAGTAGTGTTTCTATCAGTAGTAGTGTTTCTATCAGTAGTAGTGTTTCTACCAGTAGTAGTGTTTCTACCAGTAGTAGTGTTTCTACCAGTAGTAGTGTTTCTAACAGTAGTAGTGTTTCTACCAGTAGTAGTGTTTCTATCAGTAGTAGTGTTTCTAACAGTAGTAGTGTTTCTACCAGTAGTAGTGTTTCTAACAGTAGTAGTGTTTCTATCAGTAGTAGTGTTTTTAACAGTAGTAGTGTTTCTACCAGTAGTAGTGTTTCTACCAGTAGTAGTGTTTCTAACAGTAGTAGTGTTTCTACCAGTAGTAGTGTTTCTAACAGTAGTAGTGTTTTTAACAGTAGTAGTGTTTCTACCAGTAGTAGTGTTTCTACCAGTAGTAGTGTTTCTAACAGTAGTAGTGTTTCTACCAGTAGTAGTGTTTCTAACAGTAGTAGTGTTTCTACCTCCGTGGAGGTCCCTTCCATTCCATATCCGACTCTCTCTACCTGACAAGTGACACGTCTCTCAATTTGCACTGCTTTGCCGTGGCATTGGTCCCCTCTTAGCAGGATGCTGAGTCACACACACACACACACACACACACACACACACACACACACACACACACACACACACACACACACACACACACACACACACACACACACACACACACACACACACACACACACACACACACACACACACACACACACACACACACACACACACACACACACACACTGACTGATATCCTAGATGTGTTAATAGTCCGACGTTCTTTGGAACAGATCCTTCATTGTGTTCACTACTCCAGGACCCAGATAAATATTCTCAACCTGCTCTGAGTAATGTGATGCCTTGGCCTTTGGTTAAATATTTGGCATTTGTCTCAGTATAGTTTTGAGTAAAGGTTAGTGAGCGTTTGCTCTTGTTAAATTCAACTTTAATGAGTTTAGACTCCACAGAAGTCTCTAACTTATAAGTTGTAACTACTTCAAATTGGGTGACTAGCTACTTTAAATATTTTGGGATTTTATGAAAGCTTTGTTTTGAGATTAGTCCGAATTTTTAAATGGTTTATCATCCTACACTTTTAAAGTCCTCTGGTAATCGTACTTGATCATCTCACAGATTTAAAGGTGCTATTTTAGTTTACCTTCTCTGCTAATGTAATACGAGGACTGAGGAAAATGAACCGAGGTGAAATTATGTTGAAATATTGCTGATGTATCAATTAGGCGACTTTCTTTATCTACAGAAACTGACGGAATGTTCTGTTGGTGAAAAAGTCACACAGTACTCACTTATAGCTTTGTATTCCAGTTCTGTCAAAATGATTTATTGAAAAAGATAGGGCTAGAGAGAAAGAGGGAGGGAGAAAGAGAGAGAGAGAGGAGCCAGGGAGAGAGAGGAAGGAGCCAGAGACAGAACAGAAGGAGACAGAGACAGAGGAGAAGGAGACAGAGACAGAGAAGAAGGAGATAGAGACAGAGAAGAAGGAGATAGAGAAGAAGGAGATAGAGACAGAGAAGAAGGAGACAGAGACAGAGAAGAAGGAGACAGAGACAGAGAAGAAGGAGACAGAGACAGAGAAGAAGGAGACAGAGACAGAGAAGAATGAGACAGAGAAGAAGGAGATAGAGACAGAGAAGAAGGAGACAGAGAAGAAGGAGACAGAGAAGAAGGAGACAGAGACAGAGAAGAAGGAGACAGAGACAGAGAAGAAGGAGACAGAGAAGAAGGAGATAGAGACAGAGAAGAAGGAGACAGAGACAGAGAAGAAGGAGACAGAGACAGAGAAGAAGGAGACAGAGACAGAGAAGAAGGAGACAGAGACAGAGAAGAAGGAGACAGAGACAGAGAAGAAGGAGACAGAGACAGAGAAGAAGGAGACAGAGATGAAGGAGACAGAGAAGAAGGAGACAGAGACAGAGAAGAAGGAGACAGAGACAGAGAATAAGGAGACAGAGACAGAGAAGAAGGAGACAGAGAAGAAGGAGACAGAGACAGAGAAGAAGGAGACAGAGACAGAGAAGAAGGAGACAGAGATAGAGAAGAAGGAGACAGAGATAGAGAAGAAGGAGACAGAGACAGAGAAGAAGGAGACAGAGACAGAGAAGAAGGAGACAGAGAAGAAGGAGACAGAGACAGAGAAGGAGACAGAGACAGAGAAGAAGGAGACAGAGACAGAGAAGAAGGAGACAGAGACAGAGAAGAATGAGACAGAGACAGAGAAGAAGGAGACAGAGACAGAGAAGAAGGAGACAGAGACAGAGAAGGAGGCAAAGACAGAGAAGAAGGAGATAGAGACAGAGAAGAAGGAGACAGAGACAGAGAAGAAGGAGACAGAGACAGAGAAGAAGAGACAGAGACAGAGAAGAAGGAGACAGAGACAGAGAAGAAGGAGACAGAGACAGAGAAGGAGCAAAGACAGAGAAGAAAGATAGAGACAGAGAAGAGACAGAGAAGAAGGAGACAGAGACAGAGAAGAAGGAGGCAGAGAAGAAGGAGACAGAGACAGAGAAGAAGGAGGCAGAGACAGAGACAGAGAAGAAGGAGACAGAGACAGAGAAGAAGGAGCCAGAGACAGAGAAGAAGGAGCCAGAGACAGAGAAGAAGGAGCCAGAGACAGAGACAGAGAAGAAGGAGACAGAGACAGAGAATAAGGAGACAGAGACAGAGAAGAAGGAGACAGAGACAGAGACAGACAAGAAGGAGACAGAGAAGAAGGAGACAGAGACAGAGAAGAAGGAGACAGAGACAGACAAGAAGGAGACAGAGAGAGAGAAGGAGGCAGAGACAGAGAAGAAGGAGACAGAGACAGAGAAGAAGGAGACAGAGACAGAGAAGAAGGAGACAGAGACAGAGAAGAAGGAGACAGAGAGAGAGAAGAAGGAGGCAGAGACAGACAAGAAGGAGACAGAGACAGACAATAAGAAGACAGAGACAGACAAGAAGGAGACAGAGAGAGAGAAGGAGGCAGAGACAGAGAAGAAGGAGACAGAGACAGAGAAGAAGGAGACAGAGACAGAGAATAAGGAGACAGAGACAGAGAAGAAGGAGACAGAGAAGAAGGAGACAGAGACAGAGAAGAAGGAGACAGAGACAGAGAAGAAGGAGACAGAGACAGAGAAGAAGGAGACAGAGATAGAGAAGAAGGAGACAGAGACAGAGAAGAAGGAGACAGAGACAGAGAAGAAGGAGACAGAGAAGAAGGAGACAGAGACAGAGAAGGAGACAGAGACAGAGAAGAAGGAGACAGAGACAGAGAAGAAGGAGACAGAGACAGAGAAGAAGGAGACAGAGACAGAGAAGAAGGAGACAGAGACAGAGAAGAAGGAGACAGAGACAGAGAAGGAGGCAAAGACAGAGAAGAAGGAGATAGAGACAGAGAAGAAGGAGACAGAGACAGAGAAGAAGGAGACAGAGACAGAGAAGAATGAGACAGAGACAGAGAAGAAGGAGACAGAGACAGAGAAGAAGGAGACAGAGACAGAGAAGGAGGCAAAGACAGAGAAGAAGGAGATAGAGACAGAGAAGGAGACAGAGAAGAAGGAGACAGAGACAGAGAAGAAGGAGGCAGAGAAGAAGGAGACAGAGACAGAGAAGAAGGAGGCAGAGACAGAGACAGAGAAGAAGGAGACAGAGACAGAGAAGAAGGAGCCAGAGACAGAGAAGAAGGAGCCAGAGACAGAGAAGAAGGAGCCAGAGACAGAGACAGAGAAGAAGGAGACAGAGACAGAGAATAAGGAGACAGAGACAGAGAAGAAGGAGACAGAGACAGAGACAGACAAGAAGGAGACAGAGAAGAAGGAGACAGAGACAGAGAAGAAGGAGACAGAGACAGACAAGAAAGAGACAGAGAGAGAGAAGGAGGCAGAGACAGAGAAGAAGGAGACAGAGACAGAGAAGAAGGAGACAGAGACAGAGAAGAAGGAGACAGAGACAGACAAGAAGGAGACAGAGAGAGAGAAGAAGGAGGCAGAGACAGACAAGAAGGAGACAGAGACAGACAATAAGAAGACAGAGACAGACAAGAAGGAGACAGAGAGAGAGAAGGAGGCAGAGACAGAGAAGAAGGAGACAGAGACAGAGAAGAAGGAGACAGAGACAGAGAAGAAGGAGACAGAGACAGACAAGAAGGAGACAGAGAGAGAGAAGAAGGAGGCAGAGACAGACAAGAAGGAGACAGAGACAGACAATAAGAAGACAGAGACAGACAAGAAGGAGACAGAGAGAGAGAAGGAGGCAGAGACAGAGAAGAAGGAGACAGAGAGAGAGAAGGAGGCAGAGACAGAGAAGAAGGAGACAGAGACAGAGAAGAAGGAGACAGAGACAGAGAAGAAGGAGACAGAGACAGACAAGAAGGAGACAGAGAGAGAGAAGAAGGAGGCAGAGACAGACAAGAAGGAGACAGAGACAGACAATAAGAAGACAGAGACAGACAAGAAGGAGACAGAGAAAGAGAAGGAGGCAGAGACAGAGAAGAAGGAGACAGAGACAGAGAAGAAGGAGACAGAGACAGAGAAGAAGGAGACAGAGACAGACAAGAAGGAGACAGAGAGAGAGAAGAAGGAGGCAGAGAGAGACAAGAAGGAGACAGAGACAGAGACAGAGAAGAAGGAGACAGAGACAGAGAAGAAGGAGACAGAGACAGAGACAGAGAAGAAGGAGACAGAGACAGAGAATAAGGAGACAGAGACAGAGGAGACAGAGACAGAGAAGAAGGAGACTGAGACAGAGACAGAGACAGAGAAGAAGGAGACAGAGACAGAGAAGAAGGAGACAGAGACAGAGAAGAAGGAGACAGAGACAGAGAAGAAGGAGACAGAGACAGAGAAGAAGGAGACAGAGACAGAGAAGAAGGAGACAGAGACAGAGAAGAAGGAGACAGAGAGAGAGAAGAAGGAGACAGAGAGAGAGAAGAAGGAGACAGAGAGAGACAAGAAGGAGACAGAGAGAGACAAGAAGGAGACAGAGAGAGACAAGAAGGAGACAGAGACAGAGAAGGAGACAGAGACAGAGAAGAAGGAGACAGAGACAGAGAAGAAGGAGACAGAGACAGAGGAGACAGAGACAGAGAAGAAGGAGACCGAGACAGAGACAGAGAAGAAGGAGACAGAGACAGAGAAGAAGGAGACAGAGACAGAGAAGAAAGAGACAGAGAGAGAGAAGAAGGAGGCAGAGAGAGACAAGAAGGAGGCAGAGAGAGACAAGAAGGAGACAGAGACAGAGAAGGAGACAGAGAGAGAGAAGAAGGAGCCAGAGAGAGAGAAGAAGGATACAGAGAGAGATGAAGGAGCCAGAGAGAGCCAGAGAGGAGCCAGAGAGAGAGAGCCAGAGAGAGAGTGAGAGAGGAGCCAGAGAGAGCGAGAGAGGAGCCAGAGAGAGCGAGAGAGGAGCCAGAGAGAGCGAGAGAGGAGCCAGAGAGAGCGGAAGGAGCCAGAGAGAGCCAGAGAGGAGCCAGAGAGAGAGAGGAAGGAGACAGAGACAGAGAGAGGAGCCAGAGAGAGAGGAGCCAGAGAGAGAGAGAGAGAGAAGGAGACAGAGAGCGAGAGAGGTAGGAGCCAGAGAGAGAGAGAGAGAGAGAGAGAGAGAGAGAGAGAGAGAGAGAGAGAGAGAGAGAGACAGAGAGAGAGAGAGAGAGAGAGAGAGAGAGAGAGAGAGAGAGAGAGAGAGAGAGAGAGAGAGAGAGAGAGAGAGAGAGAGAGAGAGAGAGAGAGAGAGAGAGAGAGAGAGAGAGAGAGAGAGAGAGAGAGAGAAGGAGCCAGAGTGAGAGAGAGAGAGAGAGAGAGAGAGAGAGAGAGAGAGAGAGAGAGAGAGGGAGCCAGAGAGAGAGAGAAAGAGAGGAGACAGAGAGAGGAGACAGAGAGAGAGAGAGAGAGAGAGAGAGAGAGAGAGAGAGAGAGAGAGAGAGAGAGAGAGAGAGAGAGAGAGAGAGAGAGAGAGAGAGAGAGAGAGAGAGAGAGAGAAAGAGAGAGAGAAAAGAGGAAGCCAGAGAGAGAGAGAGAGAGAGAAGGAGCCAGAGAGAGAAAGTAGGAGTGAGAGAGCGAGAGAGAGAGAGAGATTATTTATTTATTATTTATTTTCCCTTTTGTACTTTAACATTGTTACAACACTGTATATACACATAATATGACATTTGTAATGTCTTTATTCGTTTGAAACTTTTGTATATTATCTACCTCACTTGCTTTGGCAATGTTAACATATGTTTCCCATGCCAATAAAGCCCCTTGCATCAATAATGCCAAAGATATGCCCTCTGGAGTGGCTAAGTGCAAGCTACCAAATGGTCAATATCATCTGCCAAAGTGACAATACCATCATCAGATGAGAGAGGAAGGCTATAGTAGCTAGAACACTACCTGTGTTCTGTCATTGCTCATACAACTGCACCAAAGGCCCCTCTAGAAGACTGTGTGAATCCCGAAAGGCCCCCCTATTCACTAATAGGGCTCTGGTCTAAAGTAGTGCACTATATAGGGAATAGGGCTCAGGTCTAAAGTAGTGCACTATATAGGAAATATGCTCAGGTCTAAAGTAGTGCACTATATAGGGAATAGGGCTCAGGTCTAAAGTAGTGCACTATATAGGGAATAGGGCTCTAGTCTAAAGTAGTGCACTATATAGGGAATAGGGCCCTGGTCTAAAGTAGTGCACTATATAGGGAATAGGGCTCTGGTCTAAAGTAGTGCACTATATAGGGAATAGGGCTCTAGTCTAAAGTAGTGCACTATATAGGGAATAGGGCCCTGGTCTAAAGTAGTGCACTATATAGGGAATAGGGCTCTAGTCTAAAGTAGTGCACTATATAGGGAATAGGGCTCTAGTCTAAAGTAGTGTACTATATAGGGAATAGGGCTCTGGTCTAAAGTAGTGCACTATATAGGGAATAGGGCTCTGGTCTAAAGTAGTGCACTATATAGGGAATAGGGCTCTAGTCTAAAGTAGTGCACTATATAGGGAATAGGGCTCAGGTCTAAAGTAGTGCACTATATAGGGAATAGGGCTCAGGTCTAAAGTAGTGCACTATATAGGGAATAGGGCTCTAGTCTAAAGTAGTGCACTATATAGGGAATAGGGCTCAGGTCTAAAGTAGTGCACTATATAGGGAATATGTTCAGGTCTAAAGTAGTGCACTATATAGGGAATATGCTCAGGTCTAAAGTAGTGCACTATATAGGGAATAGGGCTCTGGTCTATTCCAGACGCAGCCCCTGAGATTAGAACACTAGTTGGACGTAGACAGGAGATAGGAAGACATCTGATGTCATCTAAAGTGGACAGGAGCAGGGTGAAGTCCATAGGGGAGCATTGTGGAAGCAAGACATCCCTGTTAGCGGGTGCTAACTAGCCTAACTGTGGCTCTGCTGCCCCCCTACGGAAGCTGCAGCCTCAGAAACACATTTAAATAAAGATATCCTGAAATAGCTCAGAACACCTGGGAGAGGAGCAAAGAGAGAGAGAGTGGAGAGGGTGAGGGAGGGAGAGAATGAGGGAGATGACACAGAGGGGGATGATGAGAGGAATGAGAGCAGAAAAGAGAGATAGAGAGAGAGATTTAGAGAAATAGGCTGCTAGGCCAACTCAAATCCTCTCCCCTCCTCACCCTCTGCCTCCCCTAGGGGGATGGAAATGCCAGGGATTTGTGTTTCTTTTTTCCGGAGGGAGGGAAGAAGGGAGGCAGGGAGGACGACATCATCATAACCAACAGAACATAATTAGATCAGTGGAGACGGTGCCACATTAACTAACACAGCCTCCAGATGGCCTCAATGGATGAGACCAGGCATGTGTGTTCTCTCTCTCTCTCTCTCTCTCTCTCTCTCTCTCTCTCTCTCTCTCCCTCTACTCCACCTCTCTCTCTTGCTCTCTCTCTCTCTCTCTCTTGCGCTCTCTCTCTCTCAGATTTACTAGTGCCATTCACAGCGTGGTTTATAAGGAGGCAATGAGCTTTCACACTTCTGTCAAGAGCCCTGCTGTTTCACTGTCTAACTGTACAATGAGACGAGCAGATACAAACTGAGAGAGAGAGAGAGAGAGAGAGAGAGAGAGAGAGAGAGAGAGAGAGAGAGAGAGAGAGAGAGAGAGAGAGAGAGAGAGAGAGAGAGAGAGAGAGAGAGAGAGAGAGAGAATCAGGTGAGGCTTAAATAGAACCTGGTTGTCCATAGAATCCAGAGACCACATGTTGTGGATGGGAAGAAATGGGACCAATCCAATTACAATCTGTCTCACTGCTAATCAACCAAATAAACAATACAATATAACCTTGTCTGAGCTGGGCCTGATATAGAGATTCAGTGGCATACATACAAATGCTGGAAAAGCAGTAGGAGTGTGATTCTGGGTGTGAAAAGGGCCTATTGTCAAGTCAATCATTATTAGTCCCATAACAGGGGAAATTAGGCAGTTTTGATGTGATACGAGATATATGACACAAGAGGAGACACATGGCAGCATATTTCTAGAACAAGGATGGCCAACCCTCCCCCCTGCAGAGATACTGGGTGTGCAGGCTTTTAGTTCCAGCCCTACTCTTACACATCTGGTTCAGCCAATCAAAATCTGGATTATTTGACAGACACACCCCTTGAACCAATCGCCTGTCTTTTTTTTTTACCCCTTTAGGCCCGCCCCCTACCACAATACGGGTCAATGAGAGGGCGGTACGCATCACCCCCTCCACCATTTTGTTCAAGTTCAACTGCAGCTGGTTCAGCGACGTCAACGGAGCCGTCAGGTTCTTCACTGTCATCGTGGCTGAGTCCACTGGTAAAGGTTCCTCTCTATTTACAGCTTTCTCAGTACGGCTCAATATATTTTCTGCACAATTTCCTTTCTTACTTTAACATCATGTTGGATATGTCTGATAATGACGCTGATTGAAATCAAATACATTTGAATTTGAAAAACTTGGTAGAGTTGGTAGAGCATGGCGCTTGTAACGCCAGGGTAGTGGGTTCGATCCCCGGGACCACCCATACGTAGAATGTATGCACACATGACTGTACGTCGCTTTGGATAAAAGCGTCTGCTAAATGGCATATATTATTATTAAGGGAGAGCTGAAGGGGATTTAGTTCACTTTTGAATCCATCCAACTTTATTACTCACTCTTGACCCGTCACAGACAATGAAGTCCTGCAGACAGAGCAGCTCCACCCTCTACCTTCCTTCCAGGACTACAGAGCCAACAGCTCCGTGCGGGCCTACCAGACAGGCTACTTTCCCAGTGGCTGTGCCCAGGAACAGGGAATGGGAGCTGGGCATGTGTTTGAGGTCAACCTGGGGGCGGGGCTGGATCGCCTGGGAGGGCCTTGTGATTCAGAGGAGGATGATGATAACGATCACAGCAGTGATCTCTACCACTTCTGTGATGGGCCTCTCAAGCCTAAGACTGCCTACAGGTAAACCATAATATGGCCCCACACAAACCAAACACACCAAATTACTTGTGGTCCTTCTGTAGCTCAGTTGGTAGAGCATGGCGCTTGTAACACCAGGGTAGTGGGTTCGATTCCCGGGACCACCCATATGTAGAATGTATGCACACATGACTGTAAGTCGCTTTGGATAAAAGCGTCTGCTAAATGGCATATATTATTATTTATTATATTATATTATATTATTATTATTATTATACTTTTTTTTTAAACGCCCATCCTAATCTTACAGGTCATACTAACCCCTGACCTTGTCTAAGAGGGCAAAAGGAGGCAGTATATTATAGCCATTTATGCTCACCAGGGAAATCATTTTGATGTAAGTTGATACTAAATGGAAGTCAATGGCTGTTCTCTGTTCTCTGTTCTCTGTGCAGAATCAGTGTCCGTGCCTTCACTCAGCTGTTTGACGAAGACCACAGAGAGTTCCCCCAACCTCTCTACAGGGACACCTTCCTGTCTCCACCCATCAGGACACAAGCAGGTGAGCTTTACCTCTGACCCTGGCCCTCTCTTCCCCCTCTCCTTCCCTCTCTCTCCATTACTCTGACACTTCCTGTCTCCACCCATCAGGACACAAGCAGGTCAAGCCACACTATATACCCTCTACCGCTGACCCTCATCCTCTAATCTCTCTCTCTCTCTCCCTATCTCTCTCTCCCCTTCTTTCTCTCTCCCATCCTTCTCTCTCTCTCCACCCCCCCATTTTCTCTCTCTCTCTCTCTCTCTCTCTCTCTCTCTCTCTCTCTCTCTCTCTCTCTCTCTCTCTCTCTCTCTCTCTCTCTCTCTCTCTCTCTCTCTCTCTCCTTCTTGATGTCTGAAAAAAGTAATTCATCTTAACAAGACATCCTGTATAATAAAATAAATCTCTGACCTTTCTAACCTGTTCTAAGCTTTCATGAAGGTGCACCGATTAAATGCGGCCAGTGCACTGCCAAAGTATTCAGACCCCTTGACTTTTTCCACATTTTTTTACGTTACGGCCTTATTCTAAAATGGATGAAATAGTTTTTTTCACAGAAATATTACATTTACATAAGTGTTCAGACCCTTTACTCAGTGCTTTGTTGGAACACCGTTGGCAATGGATTACAGACTTGAGTCTTCTTGGGTATGATGCTACAAGCTTGGCACACCTGTATTTGGGGAGTTTCTCCCATTCCTCTCTGTAGATCCTCTCAAGATCTGTCAGGTTGGATGGAGAGTGTCGCTGCACATCTATTTTCAAGTCTGGGCTCTGGCTAGGTCACTCAAGGACATTCCTTCGACTTGTCCCAAAGCCACTCCTGCGTTGTTTTGGCTTTGTGCTTAGGGTCGTTGTTGGAAGGTAAACCTTTGCACCAGTCTGAGGTCCTGAGCGCTCTGGAGCAGGTTTTCATCAAAGATCTTTCTGCACTTTCCTCCGTTCATCTTTCCCTCGATCCGATTGCTCAGTGGCCAGGCGACAACCTCTAGGAAGAGTCTTGGTGATTCCAAACTTCTTCCATTTAAGAATGATGGTGGCCACTGTGTTCTTGGAGACCTTCATTGCTGCAGACATATTTTGGTGCCCTTCCCCAGAGCTGTGCCTCGACACAATCCTGTCTCGAAGCTCTACGGACAATTCCTTTGACCTCATGGCTTGGTTATTGCTCTGACATGCACTGTCAACTGTGGGACCTGATATAGACAGATGTATGCCTTTACAAATCATGTCCAATCAATTGAATTTACACCAGGTGGACTCCAATATAGTTGCAGATATAACTCAAGGATGATCAATGGGAACAGGATGCACCTGAGCTGAGTTTTTTTTAGCTTTTAGCAAAGGGTCTGAAAACTTATGTAAATAAGCTATTTCTGTTTTTGTGTTTTTATACATTTGCCAAGATTTCTTAAAACCTGTTTTCGCTTTGTCATTATGGGATATTGTGTGTAGATTGATAATGGAAACAAATATTTTATACATTTTAGAATAAGGCTGTGTAACGTAACAAAATGTGGGAAAAGTCAAGGGGCTGAATCCTTTCAGAAAACACTGTACATTGGCTAGTAACATTACATCTATTGCAGCAGTGAGATTGTGTTGTGTGCAAGTACTCTTATCCATTGATTTAGACATTAAACCCTGCAGTGCTATCTAAGAATATAGTGCTTTAATCTCCTGCTCAAATGGTTCCTATTTCTCACTCACCTCCGCTCTGTCTTTAACATTGATCCATCAAATATAGTATCAGTATTATGGAGAAAATTAAAACAACCCGCTCTGTTTTGATCGAGGAGACTAACTAGTAGTCACAGTAAGGGGTTTATTACTTCAGTCACTGTCACAGTAAGGGGTTTATTACTACAGTCACTGTCACAGTAAGGGGTTTATTACTATAGTGACAGTCACAGTAAGGGGTTTACTACTATAGTCACAGTAAGGGGTTTTATTACTATAGTCACAGTAAGGGGTTTTACTACTATAGTCACTGTCACAGTAAGGGGTTTATTACTATAGTCACAGTAAGGGGTTTATTACTATAGTCACAGTAAGGGGTTTTACTACTACAGTCACAGTAAGGGGTTTATTACTATAGTCACAGTGACTAGTCACAGTAAGGGGTTTTTACTATAGTCACATAGTCACAGTAAGGGGTTTATTACTATAGTCACAGTAAGGGTTTTACTACTATAGTCAGTCACAGTCAAGGGGTTTTATTACTATAGTAGTCACAGTAAGGGTTTTACTACTATAGTCACAGTAAGGGGTTTTACTACTATAGTCACAGTAAGGGGTTTTACTACTATAGTCACAGTAAGGGGTTTTATTACTATAGTCACAGTAAGGGGTTTTACTACTATAGTCACAGTAAGGGTTTTACTACTATAGTCACAGTAAGGGGTTTTACTACTATAGTCACAGTCACAGTAAGGGGTTTTACTACTATAGTCACAGTAAGGGGTTTTACTACTATAGTCACAGTAAGGGGTTTTACTACTATAGTCACAGTCAAGGGGTTTTACTACTATAGTCACAGTAAGGGGTTTTACTACTATAGTCACAGTAAGGGGTTTTACTACTATAGTCACAGTAAGGGGTTTTACTACTATAGTCACAGTAAGGGGTTTTACTACTATAGTCACAGTAAGGGTTTTACTACTATAGTCACAGTAAGGGGTTTTACTGCTATAGTCACAGTAAGGGGTTTTACTACTATAGTCACAGTCACAGTAAGGGGTTTTACTACTATAGTCACAGTAAGGGGTTTTACTACTATAGTCACAGTAAGGGGTTTTACTACTATAGTCACAGTAAGGGGTTTTACTGCTATAGTCACAGTAAGGGGTTTTACTGCTATAGTCACAGTAAGGGGTTTTACTACTATAGTCACAGTCACAGTAAGGGATTTTACTACTATAGTCACAGTAAGGGGTTTTATTACTATAGTCACAGTAAGGGGTTTTATTACTATAGTCACAGTAAGGGGTTTTATTACTATAGTCACAGTAAGAGGTTTTACTACTATAGTCACAGTAAGGGGTTTTATTACTATAGTCACAGTAAGGGGTTTTATTACTATAGTCACAGTAAGGGGTTTTATTACTATAGTCACAGTAAGAGGTTTTACTACTATAGTCACAGTAAGGGGTTTTACTACTATAGTCACAGTAAGGGGTTTATTACCATAGTCACAGTAAGGGGTTTTACTACTATAGTCACAGTAAGGGGTTTTACTACTATAGTCACAGTAAGGGGTTTTACTACTATAGTCACAGTCACAGTAAGGGGTTTTAATACTATAGTCACAGTCACAGTAAGGGGTTTTACTACTATAGTCACAGTCACAGTAAGGGGTTTTACTACTATAGTCACAGTAAGGGGTTTTACTACTATAGTCACAGTAAGGAGTTTTACTACTATAGTCACAGTCACAGTAAGGGTTTTACTACTATAGTCACAGTAAGGGGTTTATTACTATAGTCACAGTAAGGGGTTTATTACTATAGTCACTGTCACAGTAAGGGGTTTACTACTATAGTCACAGTAAGGGGTTTTATTACTATAGTCACAGTAGGGGGTTTACTACTATAGTCACTGTCACAGTAAGGGGTTTATTACTATAGTCACAGTAAGGGGTTTTACTACTATAGTCACAGTAAGGGGTTTTACTACTATAGTCACAGTAAGGGGTTTTATTACTATAGTCACAGTAAGAGGTTTTACTACTATAGTCACAGTAAGGGGTTTTACTACTATAGTCACAGTAAGGGGTTTATTACCATAGTCACAGTAAGGGGTTTTACTACTATAGTCACAGTAAGGGGTTTTACTACTATAGTCACAGTAAGGGGTTTTACTACTATAGTCACAGTAAGGGGTTTTACTACTATAGTCACAGTCACAGTAAGGGATTTTACTACTATAGTCACAGTAAGGGGTTTTATTACTATAGTCACAGTAAGGGGTTTTATTACTATAGTCACAGTAAGAGGTTTTACTACTATAGTCACAGTAAGGGGTTTTATTACTATAGTCACAGTAAGGGGTTTTATTACTATAGTCACAGTAAGAGGTTTTACTACTATAGTCACAGTAAGGGGTTTTACTACTATAGTCACAGTAAGGGGTTTATTACCATAGTCACAGTAAGGGGTTTTACTACTATAGTCACAGTAAGGGGTTTTACTACTATAGTCACAGTAAGGGTTTTTACTACTATAGTCACAGTCACAGTAAGGGGTTTTACTACTATAGTCACAGTAAGGAGTTTTACTACTTTAGTCACAGTCACAGTAAGGGATTTTACTACTATAGTCACAGTAAGGGGTTTTATTACTATAGTCACAGTAAGGGGTTTTACTGCTATAGTCACAGTCACAGTAAGGGGTTTTACTACTATAGTCACAGTAAGGGGTTTTACTGCTATAGTCACAGTCACAGTAAGGGGTTTTACTACTATAGTCACAGTAAGGGGTTTTACTACTATAGTCACAGTAAGGGGTTTTACTACTATAGTCACAGTAAGGGGTTTTACTACTATAGTCACAGTAAGGGGTTTTACTACTATAGTCACAGTAAGGGGTTTTACTACTATAGTCACAGTAAGGGGTTTTACTACTATAGTCACAGTCACAGTAAGGGGTTTTACTACTATAGTCACAGTAAGGGGTTTTACTACTATAGTCACAGTAAGGGTTTTACTACTATAGTCACAGTAAGGGGTTTTACTACTATAGTCACAGTAAGGGGTTTTACTACTATAGTCACAGTAAGGGGTTTTACTACTATAGTCACAGTCACAGGGGTTTTACTACTATAGTCACAGTAAGGGGTTTTACTACTATAGTCACAGTAAGGGGTTTTACTGCTATAGTCATAGTCACAGTAAGGGGTTTTACTGCCATAGTCACAGTAAGGGGTTTTACTGCTATAGTCACAGTCACAGTAAGGGGTTTTACTGCTATAGTCACAGTCACAGTAAGGGGTTTTACTACTATAGTCACAGTCACAGTAAGGGGTTTTACTACTATAGTCACAGTCACAGTAAGGGGTTTTACTACTATAGTCACAGTAAGGGGTTTTATTACTATAGTCACAGTAAGGGTTTTACTACTATAGTCACAGTAAGGGGTTTTACTACTATAGTCACAGTAAGGGGTTTTATTACTATAGTCACGGTAAGGGGTTTTACTACTATAGTCACAGTCACAGTAAGGGGTTTTACTACTATAGTCACAGTCACAGTAAGGGGTTTTACTGCTATAGTCACAGTCACAGTAAGGGGTTTTACTACTATAGTCACAGTCACAGTAAGGGGTTTTACTACTATAGTCACAGTCACAGTAAGGGGTTTTACTGCTATAGTCACAGTCACAGTAAGGGGTTTTACTACTATAGTCACAGTAAGAGGTTTTACTACTATAGTCACAGTAAGGGGTTTTACTACTATAGTCACAGTAAGAGGTTTTACTACTATAGTCACAGTAAGAGGTTTTACTACTATAGTCACAGTAAGCGGTTTTACTACTATAGTCACAGTAAGGGGTTTTATTACTATAGTCACGGTAAGGGGTTTTACTACTATAGTCACAGTCACAGTAAGAGGTTTTACTACTATAGTCACAGTCACAGTAAGGGGTTTTACTGCTATAGTCACAGTCACAGTAAGGGGTTTTACTACTATAGTCACAGTAAGAGGTTTTACTACTATAGTCACAGTAAGGGGTTTTACTACTATAGTCACAGTAAGAGGTTTTACTACTATAGTCACAGTAAGAGGTTTTACTACTATAGTCACAGTAAGGGGTTTTACTACTATAGTCACAGTAAGGGGTTTTACTGCTATAGTCACAGTAAGGGGTTTTACTACTATAGTCACAGTAAGGGGTTTTACTACTATAGTCACAGTAAGGGGTTTTACTACTATAGTCACAGTAAGGGGTTTTACTACTATAGTCACAGTAAGGGGTTTTACTACTATAGTCACAGTAAGAGGTTTTACTACTATAGTCACAGTAAGAGGTTTTACTGCTATAGTCACAGTAATGGGTTTTACTACTATAGTCACAGTAAGAGGTTTTACTACTATAGTCACAGTAAGAGGTTTTACTACTATAGTCACGGTAAGGGGTTTTACTGCTATAGTCACAGTCACAGTAAGGGGTTTTACTACTATAGTCACAGTAAGAGGTTTTACTACTATAGTCACAGTAAGGGGTTTTACTACTATAGTCACAGTAAGGGGTTTATTACTATAGTCACAGTAAGGGGTTTTACTGCTATAGTCACAGTAAGGGGTTTTACTACTATAGTCACAGTAAGGGGTTTTACTACTATAGTCACAGTAAGGGTTTTTACTACTATAGTCACAGTAAGGGGTTTTACTACTATAGTCACAGTAAGGGGTTTTCTCATAGTCACAGTAAGGGTTTTACTACTATAGTCACAGTAAGGGGTTTTAGCTATAGTCACAGTAACTAGGGTTTTACTGCTATAGTCACAGTAAGGGGTTTTACTACTATAGTCACAGTAAGGGGTTTTACTACTATAGTCACAGTAAGGGGTTTTACTACTATAGTCACAGTAAGAGGTTTTACTACTATAGTCACAGTAAGGGGTTTTACTACTATAGTCACAGTAAGAGGATCTACTACTATAGTCACAGTAAGGGGTTTTACTACTATAGTCACAGTAAGGGGTTTTACTACTATAGTCACAGTAAGGGGTTTTACTAGTATAGTCACAGTCACAGTAAGGGGTTTTACTACTATAGTCACAGTAAGAGGTTTTACTACTATAGTCACAGTAAGGGGTTTTACTACTATAGTCACAGTCACAGTAAGGGGTTTTATTACTATAGTCACAGTAAGAGGATTTACTACTATAGTCACAGTAGAATTTTACTACTATAGTCACAGTAAGGGGTTTTATTACTATAGTCACAGTAAGGGGTTTTACTACTATAGTCACAGTAAGGGGTTTTACTACTATAGTCACAGTAAGGGGTTTTACTACTATAGTCACAGTAAGGGTTTTTACTACTATAGTCACAGCAAGGGGTTTTACTACTATAGTCACAGTAAGGGGTTTTACTACTATAGTCACAGTAAGCGGTTTTACTACTATAGTCACAGTAAGGGGTTTTACTACTATAGTCACAGTAAGGGGTTTTACTACTATAGTCATAGTAAGGGGTTTTACTACTATAGTCACAGTCAGGGGTTTTACTACTATAGTCACAGTAAGGGGTTTTACTACTATAGTCACAGTAAGGGGTTTTACTACTATAGTCACAGTAAGTGGTTTTACTACTATAGTCACAGTAAGGGGTTTTACTACTATAGTCACAGTAAGCAGTTTTACTACTATAGTCACAGTAAGGGGTTTTACTACTATAGTCACAGTAAGGGGTTTTACTACTATAGTCACAGTAAGGGGTTTTACTACTATAGTCACAGTAAGGGGTTTTATTCATGGTTGTTTGTGTGTTATTGTTTTCTCTCCCAGAGCCCCTCAGCGGAGTCATCGAGGGCATCAGCGCCGGAATGTTCCTCATAGGAATGTTGATCGCCGTCATCTCCCTCCTCGTGACAGGCAGAGAATCCGTAAAGTGTGAGTGTCTCGTCCGGGATTGGGATGTTTCACCTTGCCTGAGACCTGAAGACCTGCATTACCTCTCTGGGATAATGCCATTGACTTTAGCTCAGTGGGTTAACACAGTTTCACCTTTGGGGACACAAAACAAAAATAACGCTGGAACTCACATGTAGATGCATATTTTCACGTGTCTTGAACTATTAGACAGTAATGTTTCTATTTATTATTTATACAGGAAGTAAGCTGGAGCTCTAATGATCGGCATCCTCAAACTCAGTCTATCAATGATGTCTAACCTTATTGTGGAGTCCAGAACCTATCATGTGTCACGCTAACGACTGTGTAATTAGGAATTATGTATAAATGACTGAAGAATGAGTCATTTGCTGCTGGACAGACGTACTGTAGTGCGTGCCTGTGCGTGTTCGTGTGTGTTGTGTGTTGTGTGTTGTGTGCGGGCAAATCTAATACAATTTTTCAAATTGGGTTAAAAAAATATATTGATTTATAGTTGAATTGATTGCATGGTTGTGTGTACACAGGGCAGTACAGGAAAGCCCAGTGGTACGGATGAGCATGTGGAAGCAGGGGCCTACATCAGGGATGTACGTTGGAGTCAGAAGGTGAGACACATGTAACAGTATAACTTTAGACCGTCCCCTCGCCCATACCCGGGCGCGAACCAGGGACCCTCTGCACACATCAACAACAGTCACCCACGAAGCATCGTTACCCATCGCTCCACAAAAGCCACGGCCCTTGCAGAGCAAGGGGAACCACTACTTCAAGGTCTCAGAGCAAGTGAAGTCACCATTGAAATGCTATTTAGCACCACCGCTAACTAGCTAGCTATTTCACATTTTACACACACATAACCCTTTTGTCTTTATGCCTCCCTTGGTGACATCATCCATCTCGTAACATTCAGGGTCAGCCTGGTAGTTGAAAACACGCAGGGTCTATTTACCAATCAGACCCAGTGACCAAACTAGCATAGCTACCCTTCACCATTGACCAAGCTAGTGTAGTTACCTTTCACCAGTGACCAAGCTAGCATAGCTACCCATTCATCTCCATTGACCAAGCTAGGTAGCTACCCTTCACCACTGACCAAGCTAGCATATCCCTTCACCATTGACCAAGAGCAGCAGCCTTCACCATTGACCAAGCTAGCGTAGCTACCCTTCACCATTGACCATGAGCCAGGTAGCTACCCTTCACCATTGACCAGGGCACTGTTGCTACCCTTCACCATTGACCATCTCCCTATAGAGCTACCCAGGACCATTGACACAGCCTGAGATCCTCTAGCAGGGCACATTGACCATTCATCTCCCTTGAGCCAGGACACAGCCTGAGATCCCTTCAGGGCACTGTTGACCATTCATCTCCCTATCCAGTGACCAGGTAGTGTAGAGGCACTAATGTCAGTCTTTTATCTCAGCCACTGCCTGGAGATCCTCTGGCAGGGCACTCATGACCATTCATCTCCCTGTGACATGACACAGCCTGAGATCCTCTAGCAGGGCACTGTTGACTTTTAACAGGCACCAGGAAATGGAACCATATCACACCTCATCTAGTTTCCTAACTAGCTACCAATCACTTTTAGAATATATATAGTAACCTTGTATTAATCTCTAAAGCTAGGTCTGGTTTATCCCAGCCTGAGATCTCTGATCATCCATCTCCCTATGAGCCAGGACACAGCCTGAGATCCTCTGGCAGGGCACTGTTGACCATTCATCTCCCTATGAGCCAGGACACAGCCTGAGATCCTCTAGCAGGGCACTGTTGACCATTCATCTCCCTATGAGCCAGGACACAGCCTGAGATCCTCTAGCAGGGCATTGTTGACCATTCATCTCCCTATGAGCCAGGACACAGCCTGAGATCCTCTAGCAGGGCACTGTTGACCATTCATCTCCCTATGAGCCAGGACACAGCCTGAGATCCTCTAGCAGGGCACTGTTGACCATTCATCTCCCTATGAGCCAGGACACAGCCTGAGATCCTCTAGCAGGGCATTGTTGACCATTCATCTCCCTATGAGCCAGGACACAGCCTGAGATCCTCTAGCAGGGCACTGTTGACCATTCATCTCCCTATGAGCCAGGACACAGCCTGAGATCCTCTAGCAGGGCACTGTTGACCATTCATCTCCCTATGAGCCAGGACACAGCCTGAGATCCTCTAGCAGGGCACTGTTAACCATTCCAAAGTACAGGTTGAAAACAATTTGCAATTAGGGCCCCTAGACTTTGGAATGGTCTGCCAGAGGAGGTCAGGCTGCATATCCAGTGTCTCTTTATATCCCTGCTGAGGACATGTTTATAAAGATGATTATAATATCTGATTTCAACGTCTGATTTTAATGTCTTATTTTAATGTCTGAGTTCAACGTCTGATTTCAACGTCTGATTTCAACGTCTGATTTTAATGTCTGATTTCAATGTCTGATTTCAACGTCTGATTTCAACGTCTGATTTCAACGTCTGATTTCAATGTCTGATTTTAATGTCTGATTTCAATGTCTGATTTCAACGTCTGATTTTAATGTCTGATTTTAATGTCTGATTTCAACGTCTGATTTCAACGTCTGATTTCACCGTCTGATTTCAACGTCTGATTTCAACGTCTGATTTCAACGTCTGATTTCAACGTCTGATTTCAACGTCTGATTTCAACGTCTGATTTTAATGTCTGATTACAACGTCTGAATCATAATAAGTTGGTCAATACAACTGTATGCTCCTTGAGTTTAGAAGCACCTAGAGACAAACTTTTCTTCATGTATCATTGCATTGTAGTGAAGATTATAGGAAAGACATTACTTGAGACTGAAGGAGTGACAAGCAAATACTGAAGTCACTGCCTCCCTCCTAGTCCTTCCAACGAGTGACTGACAGAGAAAAGAGATCACAAAGAGCACTGCTGAAATATACATGACTTAAAACCAGTGATTGACATGGGGATCAGAGCAGAGAGAAGGACTAGCAGTTCATTGATTAGACATGTAATGACAGAATGAGGCCATCTCTCCATCCTTCCATCTCTCCATCCTTCCCTCTCTCCATCCTTCCCTCTCTCCATCCCTCCATCCTTCCATCTCTCCATCCTTCCCTCTTTCCATCTCTCCATCCTCCGTCTCTCCATCCTTCCATCTCTCCATCCTTCCATCTCTCCATCCTTCCATCTCTCCATCCTTCCCTCTCTCCATCTCTCCATCTCTCCATCCTTCCATCTCTCCATCCCTCCATCCTTCCATCTCTCCATCCTTCCATCTTTCCATCTCTCCTTCCTTCCCTCTCTCCATGTTCCTCTCTCCATCCCTCTCCATCCTTCCATCTCTCCATCCTTCCCTCTCTCCATCCTTCCATCTCTCCATCCTTCCATCTCTCCATTCTTCCTTCCATCTCTCCATCCTTCCATCTCTCCATCCTTCCATCCTTCCCTCTCTCCATCCTTCCATCTCTCCATCCTTCCCTCTCTCCATCCTTCTCTCTCTCTCCATCCTTCCATCTCTCCATCCTTCCATCCATCCATCCTCTCTCTCCATCCTTCCCTCTCTCCATCCTTCCCTCTCTCCATCCTTCTCTCTCTCTCTCCATCCTTCTCTCTCTCTGTCCATCCTTCTCCATCCTCTCCATCCTTCCCTCTCTCCATCCTTCTCTCTCCATCCTTCTCTCCATCCTCCATCTCTCTCCATCCTGTCCATCCTCCATCCTTCTCTCTCCATCCTTCCCTCTCTCCATCCTTCTCTCTCTCCATCCTTCTCTCTCTCTCTCCATCCTTCTCTCTCCATCCTTCCCTCTCTCTCTCCATCCTTCCCCTCTCTCTCTCCATCCTTCTCTCTCTCTCTCCATCTTCTCTCTCCATCCTTCTCTCTCCATCCTTCCCTCTCTCCATCCTTCTCTCTCCATCCATCTCTCTCTCCATCCTTCTCTCTCTCCATCCTTCTCTCTCTCCATCCTTCTCTCTCTTCTCTCGTCACATCTCCTCTGATACCATCCAATTTTTTTCTGTCCATCGTCACACTGTCAGTATGAGTGAAGGGACAGAGAGAGATGTCATTCTCCCTGTCTCTAAAAATAGATGTGTGTGTACGTGCTCTCATGTGTGCATGCGTGTGGGTTTGTGCTGAAATAATGGATGCAATCATCCACTAGGTTGTTGCAGATCGATAACAGGAAGGGGTTTAAACCACTCTGTTCTGTTGGTGAACAACCATCATTGATCCCTGGGTTTGCACTCACCAGTCAGCAGGCCTTGACACAAGGGAGGGACTACCATCATTGATCCCTGGGTTGTCACTCACCAGTCAGCAGGCCTTGACACAGGGGAGGGCCTTGACACAAGGGAGGGACTACCATAATTGATCCCTGGGTTGTCACTCACTGCTGAGAGGGGATGGACAACACAGTGAACTCCTGTCTACCTCAACACACTGTCTGTGCACCAAACACTCAGTATCTAAACATAGGTCCACCACCAACAGACAGTCTGGGAAATGAATGAACCTTCTAGGGTTGTCGTAAACAATGTAATTACATGTTCAGGTCTCTCTTGTGAAAGAGGTCTTCAGCCCTCAATGGGACAACCTGGTTCAATAAAGGTTCAATTCAATTAAACGAGGAAATGTAATTTAAAGGTCATTTCAGCAGAGTGGCGTAGGTCTGTGAGGAAGTAACAAGATTAGTGTGTGAGGAGAGAGGGCACTCTGAATCTCTTAGTCACCGAAACAAAATGGAGTTCTGAATCTCTTAGTCGCTGAAACAAAATGGAGTTCTGAATCTCTTAGTCGCCGAAACAAAATGGAGTTCTGAATCTCTTAGTCGCCGAAACAAAATGGAGTTCTGAATCTCTTAGTCGCCGAAACAAAATGGAGTTCTGAATCTCTTAGTCGCCGAAACAAAATGGAGTTCTCAATCTCTTAGTCGCTGAAACAAAATGGAGTTCTGAATCTGTTAGTCGCCAAAACAAAATGGAGTGTGTAACAAGATAAAAGGAAATGTGTTTAACAGGAACACAGCCGTCTAATGTTACACTCTACTTCTCTTTATTTCAGCAACCGACGCATCTCAAGGTGCGTCTATTACACCCTCCATGTTATCTTCTGTCTCTAGAAATCCTGAATTAAATAGGATGACCAAGTAATATTACAAGTGCTATTATCTGCCCTAAATAAATCACAATAAATCCTGTTTCCATAAGCAGTTTTTTACATTTACATTTTAAAGTCTCATGAATCATTTACATTCTCGTAGATCATTTATTTAAGATGTGTCTGTCTGTCTCCCCTCAGCCCCGTCAAAGCAGCCCACTTTGAATCCCACCTCACTAAGCTACAGGCAGACTCCAACTATCTTCTGTCAGAAGAGTTTGAGGTAAAAAAAAACAACAACAAAAAACTTCAGAAATGATTATCTGATAAGAGATCCCCCTTTATCTACAAAAAAAACATGTTTATAAAGTCGTTTTTTAAACTTTGAATTATTAGTTTATAAACCAATTCTTTATAAGCTGTTTCACTAAATCATTCATTATTTCCATTCCCCCTCAGGATCTGAAGGATGTGGGTCGTAACCAGCCTCTGGA
This sequence comes from Oncorhynchus gorbuscha, assembly GCF_021184085.1. Classification (NCBI taxonomy): domain Eukaryota; kingdom Metazoa; phylum Chordata; class Actinopteri; order Salmoniformes; family Salmonidae; genus Oncorhynchus; species Oncorhynchus gorbuscha. The sequence continues at coordinate 36,870 of NW_025746094.1, forward strand.
TGCAGCCCGTCTACCAGAGAACAGGGGCAAGAACCGTTACAACAACATCCTGCCCTGTGAGTAGCCCACAGAGTGGATCTAAGGATTAATGAGATAGAACCGTTACAACAACATCCTGCCCTGTGAGTAGCAGAGTGGACAGAGAGTGGATCTAAGGATTAATGAGAGAGAACCGTTACAACAACATCCTGCCCTGTGAGTAGCACACAGAGTGGATCTAAGGATTAATGAGAGAGAGACCAGGGCCCTATTCCCTATATAGTGCACTACTTTAGACCAGAGCCCTATTCCCTATATAGTGCACTACTTTAGACCAGAGCCCTATTCCCTATATAGTGCACTACTTTAGACCAGAGCCCTATTCCCTATATAGTGCACTACTTTAGACCAGAGCCCTATTCCCTATATAGTGCACTACTTTAGACCAGAGCCCTATTCCCTATATAGTGCACTACTTTAGACCAGAGCCCTATTCCCTATCTAGGGCACTACTTTAGACCAGGGCCCTATTCCCTATATAGTGCACTACTTTAGACCAGAGCCCTATTCCCTATATAGTGCACTACTTTAGACCAGAGCCCTATTCCCTATATAGTGCACTACTTTAGACCAGAGCCCTATTCCCTATATAGTGCACTACTTTAGACCAGGCCCTATTCCCTATATAGTGCACTACTTTAGACCAGAGCCCTATTCCCTATATAGTGCACTACTTTAGACCAGTTTATTAGGGCTCTGTTTGGGAATAGTGGACTACTTTAGACCAGTTTATATAGGGCCCTACTTTATCCAGTTTATATAGGGCTCTGTTTGGGAATAGTGGACTACTTTAGACCAGTTTATATAGGGCTCTGTTTGGGGGCTCTGTGGGAATAGTGACTACTTTAGACCAGTTTATATAGGGCTCTGTTTGGGAATACTACTTTAGACCAGTTTATATAGGGCTCTGTTTGGGAATAGTGGACTACTTTAGACCAGTTTATATAGGGCTCTGTTTGGGAATAGTGGACTACTTTAGACCAGTTTATATAGGGCTCTGTTTGGGAATAGTGGACTACTTTATACCAGTTTATATAGGGCTCTGTTTGGGAATAGTGGACTACTTTAGACCAGTTTATATAGGGCTCTGTTTGGGAATAGTGGACTACTTTATACCAGTTTATATAGGGCTCTGTTTGGGAATAGTGGACTACTTTAGACCAGTTTATATAGGGCTCTGTTTGGGAATAGTGGACTACTTTAGACCAGTTTATATAGGGCTCTGTTTGGGAATAGTGGACTACTTTATACCAGTTTATATAGGGCTCTGTTTGGGAATAGTGGACTACTTTATACCAGTTTATATAGGGCTCTGTTTGGGAATAGTGGACTACTTTATACCAGTTTATATAGGGCTCTGTTTGGGAATAGTGGACTACTTTATACCAGTTTATATAGGGCTCTGTTTGGGAATAGTGGACTACTTTATACCAGTTTCAAAGTTAAGGGCTCTGTTTGGGTTAGTGGACTACATTAAGTAAATTGGTCTGGAATAAGGGCTCTGTTTGTTGTGGAAGGTGTCTATTGTGGAACGGAGAACAAGCCTGCCGTTCACAAACAGCAAACTGGAATATGTACGTTTACAGTTGTGAATTCATTTAAATCAGGGTTACTTGTTTGGGATTAGTGTACGGCCTATCAATCTGTGGCACTGCTCAATACAAAGTAAAGCAGCATCCTTACTTTAATATCATTTTGCTTCACAATGCAGCAACAACAACATCTTCAACCCCTCTGTGCAGATTCCAAGACCTTTACAGTATTTTCTTACCAGAGCTTTAATGTAACTGAGGTGATGAGTTTGGTCTGAAACTTGAAGACTTGAAGACTTGAAGACTTGAAGACTTTAGTCAATGCCTAGAGGCATTAGCTTTGGAGAAAGTCAGTCACACTGGACATCTCTCTTCTGTTCTAGATGATTCCACCAGAGTGAAGCTCTCCTACCTGGAGGATGACCCCTGTTCTGACTTCATCAATGCCAGTTATATACCAGTAAGTTCTGAAAGTAGCGCTCACTAGCTGAAAGTAGAGCTCACTAGCTGAAAGTAGAGCCCACTAGCTGAAAGTAGAGCTCACTAGCTGAAAGTAGAGCTCACTAGCTGAAAGTAGAGCCCACTAGCTGAAAGTAGAGCTCACTAGCTGAAAGTAGAGCTCACTAGCTGAAAGTAGAGCCCACTAGCTGAAAGTAGAGCTCACTAGCTGAAAGTAGAACTCACTAGCTGAAAGTAGAGCCCACTAGCTGAAAGTAGAGCTCACTAGCTGAAAGTAGAGCTCACTAGCTGAAAGTAGAGCCCACTAGCTGAAAGTAGAGCTCACTAGCTGAAAGTAGAGCCCACTAGCTGAAAGTAGAGCTCACTAGCTGAAAGTAGCGCTCACTAGCTGAAAGTAGAGCCCACTAGCTGAAAGTAGAGCTCACTAGCTGAAAGTAGAGCTCACTAGCTAAAAGTGAGAGCTCACTAGCTGAAAGTAGAGCTCACTAGCTGAAAGTAGAGCCCACTAGCTGAAAGTAGAGCTCACTAGCTGAAAGTAGAGCCCACTAGCTAAAAGTAGAGCTCACTAGCTGAAAGTAGAGCTCACTAGCTGAAAGTAGCGCTCACTAGCTGAAAGTAGAGCCCACTAGCTGAAAGTAGAGCTCACTAGCTGAAAGTAGAACTCACTAGCTGAAAGTAGAGCCCACTAGCTGAAAGTAGAGCTCACTAGCTGAAAGTAGAGCTCACTAGCTGAAAGTAGAGCCCACTAGCTGAAAGTAGAGCTCACTAGCTGAAAGTAGAGCCCACTAGCTGAAAGTAGAGCTCACTAGCTGAAAGTAGAGCTCACTAGCTGAAAGTAGAGCTCACTAGCTGAAAGTAGAACTCACTAGCTGAAAGTAGAGCCCACTAGCTGAAAGTAGAGCTCACTAGCTGAAAGTAGAGCTCACTAGCTGAAAGTAGAGCCCACTAGCTGAAAGTAGAGCTCACTAGCTGAAAGTAGAGCCCACTAGCTGAAAGTAGAGCTCACTAGCTGAAAGTAGCGCTCACTAGCTGAAAGTAGAGCCCACTAGCTGAAAGTAGAGCTCACTAGCTGAAAGTAGAGCTCACTAGCTAAAAGTAGAG